>NC_086445.1:1012504572-1012794572 GCF_028390025.1 Pseudophryne corroboree | reverse complement strand
AGGGCAGCCCCCCCCCGGGAGGTAAGTTACAGAAGGATCCCTCATAATTGGCTGATTGCAGGCCTCAGTACACCGATATCAGTACGTGTACCAATCACTTTGCAGGGGGCGGTCAGAATCAGCTGTCCAATCATCCATTGACATGTGGATAAAGGCAGCCAATTGCTGCAGGAGGGCAGGACAGGAGATTGCACATGCTCTGTTCATTTCTCTTTGGTCGGGGAGATGAGCAGACGTCCTCCCTGTGTGTCTGAGTCTGTCAGCTGCTGCTGGAGCAATGTGACACCCTCAGGCTGCAGTCCCTTGCGTGTGTATGCAGCAGGTGCTGTGTCCTTACCCACAATGGAGAGATGAGGAATGGAGCTGTGAGACCTGTGATGTCTATAGGAGCGCTGAGCTCGCAGCTCTATAAAGTGACAACGACAGCGCTAGTAATCCAGCTGGCTCACACTGTGCCCTGTTACTCAGAAGTCAGCCAAGACAATTACCACAGATATGAAAGCAGCCAACAAGAAAGCCACGGACACATGCTGCCTGTGTGGTAACAGAACCTCTCTGGCGCTGCGAGGGATAATAATGAATGTATTGTTTTTTTCGGCAGGAGTCTTGCCACCTAGCAACAGCTGGTGGGTTAGGTGCAGCCTCCCGACGATTCGCTGGGAAGGTATAGTGAAATAAACTTTCACTTACCTACCCACAGCCTGGGGAGAGTGGGGACAGAGCCGCGGCTAGCGGCCACGCAGGGACCCGAGTGTGTGCATCGCACGCATCACGGGAGCACGCGCACAATGGCAGGTGCACGCTGGGCACATGCACCCTATAAGGTGCTAGGCCCCACCCCCAGACCTCTAGATTTTAGCTCAGTGCTGCAGAATGGAGGACACAGTGTCTGTGTCAGCCACAGACACTCTTGTAGTGTCTCCACAACGCAGCAAAAGAGGCAGGCAGCCTTCTAGGAAGAGCCTAGACAAAGCTGCCGACATCTACTTCCTCAGATGAGGATATTATATTTAAAAGAAGAAGAATTATTAACCCTGTCAGGTCGGATGACAACAGGGACAACTCTGAGGTGGGAGAAGTCAGTCAGAATACTGGGACTCCTCCTCCTGCATATTCTCACAGAGTGGTGAGAAAGTGCACAAGTAAAAAGAAACACACTGACCACGTTTCTTCTAGAGATGCCTGTTCAGGTAAAAACATCTCTTTCCCAGGTATTGCCAGTAGTTGGAATACCTCTAAGGGCCATAGCAGCCCCCCCCCCCCCCCCCGCCCCCTCTCTCCTGCCCACAGCCAACATACATTCCCTGTCACTGATCAGCAACCTGTGCAGGACTGCGCTCATAAGGGGACAAGTTATAGCCATAAAACCCCCCTTTCCCACGCATTTAGGGAAGCTGGTTACCCTCCAGTAGATTGGGAGTCAGAGGAGGTAACCAGGACTAGCGCATCCTCTCGCAGAGGCGAATATAGTGACTTGCAGATGGCCCGTGTAGCCTTAGCGGGCAGAATGCCTCCTTCTAAAATATATTCAGCCCACTGGGCTCTGAGCGAGCGCTCTCAAGTATACAAATTCACCCAATTAGCCTTTAGAATGGCACTCATTACGGAAGATCACTTGGTTCTCCATAACCACACTGGCATCCGAGACATTCTGGCCCTATTTGCCCCAGTCATACATCCAGCTTTAACTTCACTTGTGGGGGAAAAGGTCCAGAATGACGCTATGGATAAATTGCAGCGAAAAATTCAATTTAAGGTTTCAGACGCTGCCGGTCCTTTATTATTTGTTCTTGACAAGGCAGAAAAAGTAGGCGTCTCAGGGGGCTCCCTAGATTCCCTGGTAGCTTCCAAAATGGCCCTCATTAAAGCTATTAGTAGGGCTACATTAATAATTGGTCAGACATTTGATTTCATATAAAACTCACACAGAACTCACTGGCTAGCTAATGCAGGGCTAACTAACCTAGCACCCAGGCCAGTAGACGTCTCCAATCAGATAGATTCTGATTTTTTCTGACCCGACTTCATAGATGAAGTGAAGGTCCACTATAAAGCTCGCAAATACTTTGCAGACCTTAAAGGACCTCAGCCTTCCAGGCGGTCCTTTCATCAGGAGGGTCATCCTGCGGGAGCCAGCAGCTCGACCCGAGACTACAGAGGCGCTCTCAGAGGTGGCCCTTCTCGAACATGGACCGTGAGAGGCACAGGGTCTGGCGGCACATACGCCCCCAGGAAAGACAGAGGATACGGTAAGTCACCTTACTTTACAACCTCCCCCTTGTCTTTCTCAGGCAATAACCTCCTGGAGGCAGATTACCACAGACAGGTGGTTGCTAAAAATCATGGAAAAGGGTTTATCCCTTCCCTTTTGCATTTTCCACGACAAATTTTTCCTTGTTCAAAAAAACGCCAGTCCGTTATCAGATGGAGTCCTATCCCTTGCCCAGCTAGGCAAAAAAGAGTTGGCAGACACCTCCGCAAGAGGCTGGGTCAGTCACCTTTTTCCCGTCAGGAAACAGGATGGTTCATACAGACCAGTCTTAAACGTCAAATCTCTCAACCGACACATAAAACCTCGTTCTTTCCGTATGGAGGGCTCAGCCGAAATACCTTTCCTACTAACAAAGAACGATTTCTGTATCAAAATAGACCTCAAGGAGGATTTTCACACAATTCAAATGCACTCAAACCACAGAAGACTTCTAAGGTTCCTGTGGAAAGACGTTCTCTATCAGTGAACCATCATGGTCTTTGGCTTTTCCAATGCTCCCTACACATTCCCTCGTCTTATGAAAGCAGTGATCTCTCACCTTCGCCAGAAAGCGATCCATTGTATTATCTACCTAGATGAATTTTTAGTAGTCCATTCAGACCAGAATACCCTTCTGCTTCACAAAGACCTAATTCTCTCTCTCCTCCAGAACCTAGGGTTTACTATAAATTATGACAAGTCCATATTAACACCCACCCAGTCAATTGTTTTTCTAGGTTTCTTGATAGATACCCCTTCTATCTCGATAGCAGTTCCCCCAGACAAGTGGAGAGACATTCAAGGCTTCGTAACTCGAACCCTGAAACACCATTTCTCGCTGAGAGACTTGGCCAGAGTCATAGGGAAAATGAGGTTTTTAGATCCAGGATTTCTCCACACCCCCTTGTCTGCAGACACTCTCAGATTCTTCTTTCAGCTCTCCTACCTCCTCCTCCAGACATGGTCATCACATCAGATGCATCTCTCTCAGGTTGGGGAGCATTTACAAGAGACCGGGCGGTAAGGGGAAGATGGTCCACTCAAGAATCAACAGCGCACATCAATCTCTTAGAATTGAGGACGGCGAAGATAGCACTTTCCTCTCTAGTTCCCCCGACCTTCCGGGACAACTCAGTTCTCCTCTGTCTAGACAACAGGACTGCAGTGTCCTACCTCAACAGAATGGGGGGTACTCGATTCCTGATTCTCTGCCAAGAAGCAATAGACATCTGGAACTGGGTGGTGGAACGGTCCATACTCCTCTCTGCAACATACGTGCCAGGAGAGCTCAACGAGTTAGCCGACTCCTTATCCAGGAAGAAATTAACACTGGATCGGGTGACTCTGAAACCGGAAGTTTTCATCAGTATCGTGAAAACCTTTGGTCAACCACAGGTAGACCTGTTTGCAACTCCATCGAACACACAGGTCCCAACCTTCGTGTCCAAAATCTGGACTCAAGTGGCTCTCCACTTGGATGCGATGTCCTTTCTGTGGACAAATCTGATTCTCCCATATGCCTTCCCTCCTCCAGCTATGCTACTGAAGGTACATCACAAGATCAGGACAGACAGAGTACCTCAGCTCATCTTGGTTTACCCTGTTTGGCCTTCCCGGGTTTGGTTCCCCTTGATCAACCCTCTTCGCAAGGGACCCAAGCTTCCCCTAGGCATGTCCAAGGATTGTTTCCAAGGGACTCCCGACCTCCTTCAGGAACTTCCACATTGCATGTGGATAGCGACATTACTCGGTTGCTGACCACCACTAACCTCTCGGCCTCTTCAGTAACCTTGCTAAATGCTTCCCTAAGACCCAGAACAAAATCCAGGTACCAGTCTATCATAAATGAGTTTATGTCTTGGCAAGCTTCTCAAAATCTTCCTTTAGCTTCTCTTTCAGAACCTAACTTAGCAATAGACTACGTGGCCGTTAAGTTTGAGTCAGGCCTAGCATTCGCCACCATACGTTCACATGGTTCAGTCCTAGCTCTTCTCATTCCAGGGCTTACGGAAAACAAGATGTACCTTACATTATGCAAAGGTATTTTCTTGTATAGGCCACCATGTCCGCGATACTAATCCATTTGGGACATTAATCCTTTCTAAAATTATTTAGCCACAATACCTTCAGATTCCAACATCTCCAATCTTTCAAGAAAACTGCCTTCACTACTAGCACTAGCTTTCGCAGCTAGAGGAGCCGAACTTTCCTTAATAGACACATCCGAACCCTGGATGACAACCACTCCAATGGGTTTCCATATTGTCCTTAAAGGTCACACAAAGACCAGTTCCATTCGAAACCTTTTGGTTGAGTTTGATCTAAGTAGATAAAGACAACCTTTCTGTCAAACTGACAGGTGGTAACACCCCGTTGCTCCTAGGCTCCACCCCTTTAATATTAAATGATAGTGTTTTATATCGCTTTAATATAAAATTTTATATAAAATTTTATATAAATTTATAGTGTTCGATATTAAACCGTAAATTGTCGCGTAACACCAGTCGCAGAGTGTCACGTAACACCAGTCGCAGAGTGTAACGTAACAACAGTCGCAGAATGCGCAATAAATCTGTATCACAAACCAGCTTGTGATGAAAAACAGTTTCAAACATTACTTTGTTATAGTTCACATGTTATAGTTCACACATTCCAACAATTTAAACGTCACGCTTGGTACACACAGTACAGCTTTAAAAAAGCACAATGACTAATGACCATGTCCATTTTCTTAGATGTACGGCTGCATCACACATGGCACTAATTTAAAAACATTGATTTTAATGACCAGTCGTGATAAATGATGACAGCGCATTTTAAAAATCCACAGATCTACGGACTACAATCTGACCATGTCCATTTTCTTAGCTGTACGGAAGCATCACACATGGCACTAATTTAAAAACATATTGATTTTAATGGCCATGTGTGATAAATGATGACAGCACAATTTAAAAATCTACAGATCTACGGACTACCATGACAAAACAAATTCAAAAGTCTTAGTACTACAGAATACAAAGCTTGTAATGATGACACCTGTTTATTAAACCAGCTTGTTATCTCTGTAGAAGAACATTAGCGCCACCTACAGGGTTATGTGCTGACTCAAATGACAGTGCTTTTAAATAAATATATATATATATATATATCCCTTATCCAAAATGTTTGGGACCAGCGGTATTTTGGATATCGGATTTTTCCGTATTTTGGATTAATTAGATATCATAATGAGATATCATGGTGATGAGTCCTAAATCTAAGCACAGAATGCATTTATGTTACATGTACACCTTATACACGCAGCCTGAAAGTAATTTTAGCTACAAATCAGTAATCCAGTAATGTTTATGGAATCATAAAATAATTTGCCTGAAAATAATTTTAGCTACAAATCAGTAATCCAGTGGATATTTATGGAATCATAAAATAATTTGTTTTCATGTACATTAGTTCATAAGAACTTCTGTATAATGCTTTTTATGAATTCATTTTGTTATTAAATAATTTTATGGGCTTTTTATGAATTCATTTTGTTATTAAATAATTTTATTCTAATTGTTTGTTTGGGTGACTTTTTTGGTGATTGGTTAACCGCTGTAGGAATCCAGAAACTTAGATATAATAATGAGGGGGTGATGAGTCCTAAATCTAAGCACAGAATGCATTTATGTTACATGTACACCTTATACACGCAGCCTGAAAGTAATTTTAGCTACAAATCAGTAAGCCAGTGGATATTTATGGTATCATAAAATAATTTGTTTTCATGTACATTAGTTCATAAGAACGTCTGTATAATGCTTTTTATGAATTAATTTTGTTATTAAATAATTTTATGGTCTTTTTATGAATTATTTTTGTTATTAAATAATTTTATTCTAATTGTTTGTTTGGGTGACTTTTTTTTTGGTGATTGGTTATCCGCTGTAGGAATCCAGAAAACCTCATCTTCTACAGTACAAGATATACCCATTTGGAAGGGCTTCCGTTCAATCTATACAAGAACTTTAGAGCACTCAGGAATTGTTTTTTCTGTATATATATATATATATATATATATGTATTTGGTATGTTTTTGAAGCGCTGAGTATGACGTGTAAGGTACCGCTAACAGATTATATCTTTATTGTAACTGAAAAGAATGATTACATTTACTAATGTATAAACCAAAGTTTATATGTTTAAAAACCCCACCCCAGCATCTTGGAAATGTGGGACGGCATACCACAGGTTGGTGGGGGCCATATGGCTCACAGCCATGGCTATAAGAATAGGACACAGCACTAAAGTGGGACAGAGCACTGAGAAGGAATTTCAAACGAACTTGCATCGCTATACACACGTGAAGACATTATGGTAAGTGTTGTTATTATTATTATTATTATTATTTATTATTATTATTATCATTATGGATCTAGCATGTTATATTTTTTATTTTACAAATATGAGTGTTGTTATTATTATTATTATTATTATTTATTATTATTATTATTATTATCATTATGGATCTAGCATGTTATATTTTTTTATTTTACAAATATGGCTGTGAAATAAGTATAATTGTCACTCACTGAAGGCTGTTTAAATATGTGGTAATCATTTTGGGAATGCACCGACACTGTATTTCATGTAAATCGTTTGACTAATCTCATGTTTATACAAATTGCATATTTTTTATTTTATAAATATAGCTGTGAATTAATGTGAGTAAAGTGCAAACAAGTTGTATAAAATGTTAGGAAGCGCTTCCTAACATTTCATATTCCATTTTTGCACTTTAATCTACAATTGGTATTTAGTAAGTACCATTGTGAGCCGCTTAGTATTGTTAGTAAGTACCATTGGGAGCCGCTTAGTATTGATTAAATTAATTAATTTTGTGTATGATAAAACGCGCAGGATAGTTGATCATACGAACACCAGGCAATCGCGCAGGATAGTTGATCATACGAGCACCAGGCATTTCTTTTGGTTTTTAATTAATGTGACTGCCTGAAGGTTATTTAAATATGTGGCAATAGTGCCATCTAGTGGTTCATTTTGGGAATGCACCGACACTGTATTTCATGTAAATCGTTTGACAGATATTAATCGTATCTCATTTTCATTATTGGTTCAGAGACAGACAATGCAGAACATCAATAACAAATATGATGTCATGTGTACATCCGATGATGATTTGCCAAGTTATCAAACGACCCATGGTAAGCTATGTCTCTAAATACCATTGACACGTTTTTATTTATATTTAAAGTTTAAATAGTATGAAATTATAGTCAAGGTCTACAATTTGTTCATTTTTACTTATTTTTAAAAGTTTAAATAGTATGAACGTACAACAGTCTGGATACATTGATAAGCAATTAAATAATTATTATTTTCTCATTTTTATTTCTCCCAATTTAATGACAGTAATCACAAATACAGAGAATTTTGATTCAGTTGAAGATAGCCCATTTGGTTTAGATTTCAGCATTATACCCGATTTTACTAATATTTTGGAATTGGCTCCAGCCTGTGAGTAACATGATATTTTTATTTATTTTTTATTATTATTTTTATTTATTTATTTTTCCACGGCTAAAGAATTAAAAATAAACCTTGTACAGTTGTGCTGATTTGTTGTCAACTGTACACACTTTATATTCTCAATAATACATCTCTTTTTCATGTTATTCTAATTTTATACCGTATGTAATATTTATTTTTTCATTTTTTCACCGGCTAAAGATTCCACAAAAATGGATGATGCGACGGCTGACGGTATTCTACGGGACATATTGAACAAACCTGAATATTGTCACAATGCCGCTATACAGACCAGCAATGTTGTTGATGAGCGACCGTTTTTCCCCACGCGACAGGGGGTCGGGCTAAAACATTTGAATATAAAGCAGGTGTGTAATCAAGCACTGTTATATGGTATATTGTTATGCTGTGATTTAAATGCTGATTTACGTGCATCGGCGTTTATATTTATTTTATAATATATGTATTACAGATGATGCTGTAGCAAGGCGATATGATCCTATGATACCAACAGGCCGTGATACAGTCGCGCAAATACACAGGCCTAGTACAAACGGGAAAACATCAAAACGCACAACCTCCGCTGAAACGGAGAACCATCAATTCGCAGCAGCAGGTGTGTAATGAAACACTGTTATATGGTATATTGTTATGCTGTGATTTAAATGCTGATTTACGTGCATCGGCGTTTATATTTATTTTATAATATATGTATTACAGATGACGCTGTAGCAAGGCGATATGATCCTACGATACCAACAGGCCGTGATACAGTCGCGCAAATACACAGGCCTAGTACAAGCGGGAAAATATCAAAACGCACAACCGCCGCTGAAACGGAGAACCATCAATTCGCAGCAGCAGGTGTGTAATCAAACACTGTTATATGGTATATTGTTATGCTGTGATTTAAATGCTGATTTACGTGCATCGGCGTTTATATTTATTTTATAATATATGTATTACAGATGACGCTGTAGCAAGGCGATATGATCCTACGATACCAACAGGCCATGATACAGTCGCGCAAATACACAGGCCTAGTACAAGCGGGAAAATATCAAAACACACAACCGCCGCTGAAACGGAGAACCATCAATTCGTAACGCCGTCGATTGTACATAACAGCCTAAAGGATGTTGCTAGGTCATCGGTTATGGTGGTGCATAACGGTTGTATCAACCCGAACAAACGAAGGCCGGCTCGACCAAGAACGAATGAGAGAAGTCATAATTCAGCATTTACAGATCTTAAAAGAAAATTGTCATATTCCGAAAATGATAAGCCGCAACGGAGAAGGATCGCGTTACAAACTGTATCAGGCGTAAGTAACGATGTTGCTGTAACATCAAAACACACAGCGTTTAACACTGCAGACCGGGATGTCGCTGGTAATACAAAGACTGTAAAGGTTAAGAGGGCATCGCGACTCTCAAGAAGTAATGTTAAGCAATTGCTGCAATCAGCTGTAATCACAATTCCAGATACACAGGTTTGTTCTGAAACAGAAACAAGGCACATAGCAGGCATTGGTTTGTTATCAAATATTGACTCAAGAAGTAATGTTAAGCAATTGTCGCAATCCGATGTCATCACTATTCCCAATACACAGGATTGCTCTGAAACAGAAACAAGACACATAGCTGGTAATCCTGTAATATCAGATATTGATGACATAAATGGGCAAGAGCTTATTACAAACTGTGTAGAGTCAACGACACAAGATCCACAGAATAGTTCTGATGAAGTATTATCAGCCGTTGCAGGAATTCCTGGTAATACTATAACGGTTGATTGTGTAACATCAATGCCCAATATTTTTACAACGACAGCCATGGTACACGCATCGGCTGATGCTTGTGCACCGGCGCGAGGGATAGCGCCCGACATAGTTGATGAATGTTAGAATACAGAACAATTAGGCCAAGACGCCGAAATACAATTTTACGCGTTGTTGGGTAAGATACGGGAAGATGTTGAGAACATGGGTGTAAAAGCCAGATATTTGTTAAAACACATTAAAGGTGTGAGCCATGGTAGTAAATGTAAACAAGACATTGTTAAAGAAGTTGTTGAGACGTATATGAATGTCATGTCAAAATACATAGATCGGTCAGTTAAGACAACTGAATTTATTAAAGCCAACATACATCATTTTGCAGAAATAAATGAAACTGAGCCGTGACTAGGCATGTTAGGCAATGGTTTGAAACGTGTTTTAAATTTAAATGCCTGTAAAAAAAAAACCACGAATTAAACCTTGTTTAACATACAAGAACTCACAGTTATTCCGACGTGCAAAGGTGAAACAGGCTGTGACAACATTAACCAGATTGAGAAAGCGCAAGCGGCACAGGGAACATGTGGTAGGCGGGAAGCAGAGTGCGATGTATGTAGATTTAGATCAATCGCCACCCCAAGCATTACCGATTGACGAATCACAGACTGACAATATTGAGCGCATTGCAAGCCCCATATATGATGATGCAAGCTGTGTTGAGTCACCCGGTAATGACGAAGGTCGTCATCATGTATACTTAAAAGCAATTAACAGTTATGAACGACAATGACCGCATTTCAGAGCCGTTGAGTACCACAATCACTATCGGTTTGTTAATTTGGACAGGGTTACATCATTTGTAGAGGGGGTTCGAACCATTCATACTGCTATACAGGCCATGCTCGATGGTGTCCTTGCGGGCGTGGATCCTGCCGACCGCGTTCAGCTTAGATTGGAGGGGGGTGGGTTACACAACGCCATCTATTCGCATCGTAAGCCGCAAGAAACATTAGACGCTGCCAGTTTTTTGTACCAGATTACAAACACGCTTCAAAGTAACGCTGAATTCTTATTATCCACAGGCTTAAGATTTGTGATCAGTATTTTTAGTAACAGATCAGGACGTGGTTTGACTGGTAGAAGTTTACACCGCTTGCCCCAAAGTTTAATAATAAATAAAAGAAAGAGATATCTCTATGACTTCAGACGCATCGGTAATAACCTGTGTTTGGCCGCTAGCGTCTGTAAACTTCTGGATAAAGGTAACAATGCCAATGATCATGTAATACAGGAGAGAGCGATCCAACTACATAAAGCTTTGAATCTGCCGCTTGATAAAGCGGTCAGCTTTAGCGATGTTGCAATTTTTGAAAATTATTTAAATGTTTCGATCAATCTCCTCTATTACAATCAAGGGGATTGGAAATACTACTGTACGAACAGCCATTACAAAGACACGCTGTTTGTGCTATATCACGATTGTCACTTTTATGGGATACTCGATATCAAAGCGTTTCTTGGAGCCCGATATTATTGCATCCGTTGTCATAGCGCTTACCATCATAGAAATAATCACGATTGTCTTTTCTTTTGTAAGGCTTGTCACAGGCCGGATTGTATTGACGATGGTGTGACGGCTTTAAGGTGTTCGGTGTGTAGGGTATTTTGTCGATCAAACAAGTGTTTAGAGCTACACAAAGCTTTAGCTCTTGATCACAAAATATCCTGTCTTGAACATGTATATTGTGACAAGTGTTGTCTCTACAGGCGAACAGATCATAACTACCGAGGCCTAAAGTGTCCCATTTGTAAGGTGTTCGTTGATGGGTTTTCGAACCATTTGTGCTATATACAAACCATCAAGCCGGAAGAGCCCACAAAGAAATACATCTTTTATGATTTTGAGTGTATG
Organism: Pseudophryne corroboree; assembly: GCF_028390025.1. Lineage (NCBI taxonomy): Eukaryota > Metazoa > Chordata > Amphibia > Anura > Myobatrachidae > Pseudophryne > Pseudophryne corroboree. Next base: position 1,012,783,097 of record NC_086445.1, on the reverse strand, counting down.
CAGGAGACGGGTGTGCACATACCAAACTACTGTTACGCTTTAACATTAATGGGGGAGAAAGACTGGGAGTTTAAGGGTGTTGCGTGTATCGAAGACTTTGTAAAGACGTTCATGAAACCAAAATTTGAGCATTACACATTCATAGCCCATAATGCAGGTCGCTATGATGCGTATTTTGTGCTGTGCCAGCTGATTAAGGAGAAATTAAAGATGGAATTATTATCTAGAGGCGGCAACATAATGTGCATCACGGTAAAAGATTTGAAGATAAGATTTATCGACTCTTTAAATTTTTTACCCATGCGGCTTAGCATGTTACCAAAGGCGATGGGGTTTGACGGTACCAAAGGTTATTTCCCACATTTTTTTAACACAGCTGATAACCAAAATTACATAGGCGCTATGCCATCAATAGAGTATTTTGGTCCACAATACATGATGCCTGATGAATTATCTGAGTTTACAGCCTGGTATAAACAGCATGTACACAAACCGTTTAACTTTCAAAAAGAGCTCGTACGATATTGTAAAGAAGATGTGAAAATATTAAAAAAAGCTTGTGATGCTTTCAGATCGGCTGTTATAGCCATGACAGAACAGGAATTTCTAATAACAAAGAAAAAAAAAAAAAAAGGTTGTGGTTAAACGTCACATCGAAGCTTTTCAATTAGTCACGTTGGCTTCCGTATGCATGGCCATGTACCGTTGTAAATTTTTACAGGAAAAGACACTGGCCCTTGTACCGGGTGATAACTATCACAAGACTCAGAAGTGTTACTCAACGCCAGCCATACAGTGGTTAATGTACATAGAACACAAAGAAGGTGTGAGTATAAGACACGCTTTACAAGGGGGTGAGAAGAAAGTTGGTAAATACAGCCTGGATGGTTACGCCGTGATTAACGGAACACCCACTGCATTTGAATTCCAAGGTTGTTTTTATCACGGCTGTGGTGCTTGTTACAACGCCGATGATAAAAACAAACTGACTAAAACGACCTACGGTCAATTACACCACAAGACGCAGGTAAAGTTGCACTGCCTTAAACGTTGTGGATTTCAGATACGTGAAATCTGGGGTTGTGAATGGAAGTCTATGCTAGATTCTGATGCGGATCTACAGGCTTTTCTGAAGGGTAAAGAATTACCCGAACCCTTGGAGCCACGTGATGCTCTTTATGGCGGGCGCACAAACGCCATAAAGCTGTATCACAAAACAGGCTGTGATGAAAAAATTCACTATTTTGATTTCACCAGTCTGTACCCATATGTTAACAAAACCAAAACGTATCCTATACAGCACCCACGCATTATTTATAAGGACTTTGGTGATGTCACAAAGTATTTCGGTTTTGCCAGGGTTAAAGTTTACTCGCCTCGTGGCCTATTCTTTCCGGTTCTGCCGGGTAAAATGGGCGGCAAGTTAATGTTTCCATTATGTCGCACATGCGCTGAGTCTGGACAGACTGAGACGTGCATTCATGATTCAGAAAAACGTGCACTCATCGGTACATGGTGTACCGTGGAACTAAACTTGGCTGTAGAAATGGGGTACATGGTGTGTAAAATCTATGAGGTGTGGCATTTTGATGAGAACTCTGACAAATTGTTTTCAGGCTACATTAAAACGCACCTCAGGGATAAACAAGAGGCCTCTGGTTATCCCGAATGGTGTACAGATGCCGAGAAACGCCAAGAGTATATAGACGCCTATCAAAAAAATGAAGGTGTGTCTTTACGACCCGATCACATAGAAATCAACCCCGCTAAAAGACAAATTTCAAAATTGTTTTTAAATTCCTTATGGGGTAAATTTGGTCAACGTAGCAACATGCCCAATACGTGTCTAGTGACAGATCCCGACAAACTTTTTGAATACGCGTTCTTACCGTACTATGACGTGTCCGCTTTGGATTTTGTTGACGATGATACAGTTATGGTAAATTGGAAGTATGCCAAAGATCATTACACCAGGGGCGCAATTTCAAATGTAACTATAGCCATCTTCACAACGGCTTATGCCCGTGTTGAACTGTACAAACTACTGTATAGATTACAAGATAGATGTCTTTATCACGACACAGATTCTGTTATTTTTGTCAGTAGACCCGGTGACTGGAGCCCGCCATTGGGTGATTATTTAGGCGAGTTGACCAGCGAACTTTCCACAGGCACCCATATAACAGAATTTGTCTCAGCCGGTCCCAAGTCATACGGCTATCGACTAAACAACGAAAAGACCTGTTTAAAAGTTAAAGGTATAACGCTCAATGTTGATAATGCGCAGCACGTTAACTTTGACAGCCTGAAAGAACTGGTCTTAGATCATCCTTTAAACCCCGAAGGCGATGACCAGAAAAAGGTTGTGATCCGTCAACCCGGTATAGTACGTGTGAAAAAGTGCTGGCAGATAGAGACGCGTACTTTGCAGAAGACGCAAAGGTGTGTTTATACTAAACGGTCTCTTACGGACAACTTCACAACACTGCCGTTCGGCTATTAAGATGGACACCAGATTTCAGCACCCTTTCTCATGTATTTTAGCGGGTCCGTCCAATTCGGGTAAAAGTTATTTTGTGAAAACGCTGTTGCAACTCGCTGCAACACATATGACTCATGTACCTGATAATGTTGTTTGGTTTTACACCTGTTGGCAACCTATATACGACCAACTTCTGTGTGATTACCCCGGTACGCGTTTTATAGAGGGCTTTTAGCGATGATCAACTTTTTCCCCCTGATAAGATTAATTTAACAGTGATTGATGATTTGATGGACGCGGCAAGTAATAATTCTGAGGTTGAGAAAGCTTTCACAAAGTATGTTCACCATCGTAATCTCAGTATCCTGTACCTTGTCAAAAACATATTTTGTCAAGGTAAAAAGAGCAGAACTATACATTTAAACACAAAATATATGGTCCTGTTCAAAAACCCCAGGGATAAAATGCAGGTGGGCATTCTGGCTAGACAAATGTACCCATCGAAACATCGTTTTTTTCTCGAATCCTATGAATCCGCGACGGCAGCCCCTTATGGGTATTTACTGGTTGATTTAAGAAACAACGCTCTTGACGATTATCGTTTACGAAGCGGCTTATTCCCACCAGACACGCCTGTTGCTTTTGTCATTAAGAAGCGTGGTTCTATAAAGCTATAACCGTACCACCTTTAGTCATTTGTTGTCATTCTAACAACGGTGAACATGTCGGGGCGGATAAGACGTAATTGGGTGCTTTTAAAAACGTTAATTAAAGCAACACCAATCCAAAGAAATGCTATTTTATCCAACGCTTCAAACGATTTAGTCACGGCTATTTGTGAGATAGCGCTCAACATGCTTAAAGGTAAAATACCGCTGTCTCAACGACAGTTGAACTACCTTAAAAAGAAGCGAGCGCTTATAAAATCACTTTGTAATAAGAAATGTGCCATTGGAAAAAAGAAGAGGTTGGTTAAACAGTCGGGTGGTTTTATCAGTTCGCTGCTTGGTTTTGCTATACTGCTAATTACAGGACTATTGTCTAATCGCTGATGGAGTACGCTGAGAAAATGTATCTGGTGCCTCAGAATCAGATAGACCGTTTACATAATAAACCGAACAGCGACGACATACGTAAAACAGCAATGCATGGTCTAGATGTAGAGATCGTGAAAATACTACAGAATAATGATTTATCAGAATATGAAAAAGCAAAGCGATATACAATGTTGTTGCAGAGATACCTGGTGTTGAGTAAACAGGCTGATAGTGAAATGTCAACTTTAGCTCTTTTATCACCCGTTGCAAAATCTGTCGATGAATCAAATAATACGACACAACCTATTGCACCCGATGCTGTTTATCATGAGCTTTTGAGCGGTGTTAATGACCGGTATAAGAAAAACTGTGAAATACTATTGAGTAAAATGACACGCTCTAAACACATCACAGACTGGAACAGTAAAGGGGAGTTTCTGTACAAAGGCGTCACTGTGCCTGGTTCCAACTAGAGATGAGCGCCTGAAATTTTTCGGGTTTTGTGTTTTGGTTTTGGGTTCGGTTCCGCGGCCGTGTTTTGGGTTCGAACGCGTTTTGGCAAAACCTCACCGAATTATTTTTGTCGGATTCGGGTGTGTTTTGGATTCGGGTGTTTTTTTCCAAAAACACTAAAAAACAGCTTAAATCATAGAATTTGGGGGTCATTTTGATCCCAAAGTATTATTAACCTCAAAAACCATAATTTACACTCATTTTCAGTCTATTCTGAATACCTCACACCTCACAATATTATTTTTAGTCCTAAAATTTGCACCGAGGTCGCTGTGTGAGTAAGATAAGCGACCCTAGTGGCCGACACAAACACCGGGCCCATCTAGGAGTGGCACTGCAGTGTCACGCAGGATGTCCCTTCCAAAAAACCCTCCCCAAACAGCACATGACGCAAAGAAAAAAAGAGGCGCAATGAGGTAGCTGTGTGAGTAAGATTAGCGACCCTAGTGGCCGACACAAACACCGGGCCCATCTAGGAGTGGCACTGCAGTGTCACGCAGGATGGCCCTTCCAAAAAACCCTCCCCAAACAGCACATGACGCAAAGAAAAAAAGAGGCGCAATGAGGTAGCTGACTGTGTGAGTAAGATTAGCGACCCTAGTGGCCGACACAAACACCGGGCCCATCTAGGAGTGGCACTGCAGTGTCACGCAGGATGGCCCTTCCAAAAAACCCTCCCCAAACAGCACATGACGCAAAGAAAAAAAGAGGCGCAATGAGGTAGCTGACTGTGTGAGTAAGATTAGCGACCCTAGTGGCCGACACAAACACCGGGCCCATCTAGGAGTGGCACTGCAGTGTCACGCAGGATGTCCCTTCCAAAAAACCCTCCCCAAACAGCACATGACGCAAAGAAAAAAAGAGGCGCAATGAGGTAGCTGTGTGAGTAAGATTAGCGACCCTAGTGGCCGACACAAACACCGGGCACATCTAGGAGTGGCACTGCAGTGTCACGCAGGATGTCCCTTCCAAAAAACCCTCCCCAAACAGCACATGACGCAAAGAAAAAAAGAGGCGCAATGAGGTAGCTGTGTGAGTAAGATTAGCGACCCTAGTGGCCGACACAAACACCGGGCCCATCTAGGAGTGGCACTGCAGTGTCACGCAGGATGTCCCTTCCAAAAAACCCTCCCCAATCAGCACATGATGCAAAGAAAAAGAAAAGAAAAAAGAGGTGCAAGATGGAATTATCCTTGGGCCCTCCCACCCACCCTTATGTTGTATAAACAAAACAGGACATGCACACTTTAACCAACCCATCATTTCAGTGACAGGGTCTGCCACACGACTGTGACTGATATGACGGGTTGGTTTGGACCCCCCCCAAAAAAGAAGCAATTAATCTCTCCTTGCACAAACTGGCTCTACAGAGGCAAGATGTCCACCTCATCTTCACCCTCCGATATATCACCGTGTACATCCCCCTCCTCACAGATTATCAATTCGTCCCCACTGGAATCCACCATCTCAGCTCCCTGTGTACTTTGTGGAGGCAATTGCTGCTGGTCAATGTCTCCGCGGAGGAATTGATTATAATTCATTTTAATGAACATCATCTTCTCCACATTTTCTGGATGTAACCTCGTACGCCGATTGCTGACAAGGTGAGCGGCGGCACTAAACACTCTTTCGGAGTACACACTTGTGGGAGGGCAACTTAGGTAGAATAAAGCCAGTTTGTGCAAGGGCCTCCAAATTGCCTCTTTTTCCTGCCAGTATAAGTACGGACTGTGTGACGTGCCTACTTGGATGCGGTCACTCATATAATCCTCCACCATTCTATCAATGTTGAGAGAATCATATGCAGTGACAGTAGACGACATGTCCGTAATCGTTGTCAGGTCCTTCAGTCCGGACCAGATGTCAGCATCAGCAGTCGCTCCAGACTGCCCTGCATCACCGCCAGCGGGTGGGCTCGGAATTCTGAGCCTTTTCCTCGCACCCCCAGTTGCGGGAGAATGTGAAGGAGGAGATGTTGACAGGTCGCGTTCCGCTTGACTTGACAATTTTGTCACCAGCAGGTCTTTCAACCCCAGCAGACCTGTGTCTGCCGGAAAGAGAGATCCAAGGTAGGCTTTAAATCTAGGATCGAGCACGGTGGCCAAAATGTAGTGCTCTGATTTCAACAGATTGACCACCCGTGAATCCTTGTTAAGCGAATTAAGGGCTGCATCCACAAGTCCCACATGCCTAGCGGAATCGCTCCCTTTTAGCTCCTTCTTCAATGCCTCCAGCTTCTTCTGCAAAAGCCTGATGAGGGGAATGACCTGACTCAGGCTTTCAGTGTCTGAACTGACTTCACGTGTGGCAAGTTCAAAGGGCATCAGAACCTTGCACAACGTTGAAATCATTCTCCACTGCACTTGAGACAGGTGCATTCCATCTCCTATATCGTGCTCAATTGTATAGGCTTGAATGGCCTTTTGCTGCTCCTCCAACCTCTGAAGCATATAGAGGGTTGAATTCCACCTCGTTACCACTTCTTGCTTCAGATGATGGCAGGGCAGGTTCAGTAGTTTTTGGTGGTGCTCCAGTCTTCTGTACGTGGTGCCTGTACGCCGAAAGTGTCCCGCAATTTTTCTGGCCACCGACAGCATCTCTTGCACGCCCCTGTCGTTTTTAAAAAAATTCTGCACCACCAAATTCAAGGTATGTGCAAAACATGGGACGTGCTGGAATTTGCCCATATTTAATGCACACACAATATTGCTGGCGTTGTCCGATGCCACAAATCCACAGGAGAGTCCAATTGGGGTAAGCCATTCCGCGATGATCTTCCTCAGTTGCCGTAAGAGGTTTTCAGCTGTGTGCGTATTCTGGAAAGCGGTGATACAAAGCGTAGCCTGCCTAGGAAAGAGTTGGCGTTTGCGAGATGCTGCTACTGGTGCCGCCGCTGCTGTTCTTGCGGCGGGAGTCCATACATCTACCCAGTGGGCTGTCACAGTCATATAGTCCTGACCCTGCCCTGCTCCACTTGTCCACATGTCCGTGGTTAAGTGGACATTGGGTACAACTGCATTTTTTAGGAGACTGGTGAGTCTTTTTCTGACGTCCGTGTACATTCTCGGTATCGCCTGCCTAGAGAAGTGGAACCTAGATGGTATTTGGTAACGGGGGCACACTGCCTCAATAAATTGTCTAGTTCCCTGTGAACTAACGGCGGATACCGGACGCACGTCTAACACCAACATAGTTGTCAAGGACTCAGTTATCCGCTTTGCAGTAGGATGACTGCTGTGATATTTCATCTTCCTCGCAAAGGACTGTTGAACAGTCAATTGCTTACTGGAAGCAGTACAAGTGGGCTTACGACTTCCCCTCTGGGATGACCATCGACTCCCAGCGGCAACAACAGCAGCGCCAGCAGCAGTAGGCGTTACACGCAAGGATGCATCGGAGGAATCCCAGGCAGGAGAGGACTCGTCGGACTTGCCAGTGACATGGCCTGCAGGACTATTGGCATTCCTGGGGAAGGAGGAAATTGACACTGAGGGAGTTGGTGGGGTGGTTTGCGTGAGCTTGGTTACAAGAGGAAGGGATTTACTGGTCAGTGGACTGCTTCCGCTGTCACCCAAAGTTTTTGAACTTGTCACTGACTTATTATGAATGCGCTGCAGGTGACGTATAAGGGAGGATGTTCCGAGGTGGTTAACGTCCTTACCCCTACTTATTACAGCTTGACAAAGGGAACACACGGCTTGACACCTGTTGTCCGCATTTCTGGTGAAATACCTCCACACCGAAGAGCTGATTTTTTTGGTATTTTCACCTGGCATGTCAACGGCCATATTCCTCCCACGGACAACAGGTGTCTCCCCGGGTGCCTGACTTAAACAAACCACCTCACCATCAGAATCCTCCTGGTCAATTTCCTCCCCAGCGCCAGCAACACCCATATCCTCCTCATCCTGCTGTACTTCAACACTGACATCTTCAATCTGACTATCAGGAACTGGACTGCGGGTGCTCCTTCCAGCACTTGCAGGGGGCGTGCAAATGGTGGAAGGCGCATGCTCTTCACGTCCAGTGTTGGGAAGGTCAGGCATCGCAACCGACACAATTGGACTCTCCTTGTGGATTTGGGATTTCAAAGAACGCACAGTTCTTTGCGGTGCTTTTGCCAGCTTGAGTCTTTTCAGTTTTCTAGCGAGAGGCTGAGTGCTTCCATCCTCATGTGAAGCTGAACCACTAGCCATGAACATAGGCCAGGGCCTCAGCCGTTCCTTGCCACTCCGTGTGGTAAATGGCATATTGGCAAGTTTACGCTTCTCCTCCGACAATTTTATTTTAGGTTTTGGAGTCCTTTTTTTACTGATATTTGGTGTTTTGGTTTTGACATGCTCTGTACTATGCCATTGGGCATCGGCCTTGGCAGACGACGTTGCTGGCATTTCATCGTCTCGGCCATGACTAGTGGCAGCAGCTTCAGCACGAGGTGGAAGTGGATCTTGATCTTTCCCTAATTTTGGAACCTCAACATTTTTGTTCTCCATATTTTAATAGGCACAACTAAAAGGCACCTCAGGTAAACAATGGAGATGGATGGATTGGATACTAGTATACAATTATGGACGGGCTGCCGAGTGCCGACACAGAGGTAGCCACAGCCGTGAACTACCGCACTGTACTGTGTCTGCTGCTAATATATAGACTGGTTGATAAAGAGATAGTATACTCGTAACTAGTATGTATGTATAAAGAAAGAAAAAAAAACCACGGTTAGGTCACTGGTATATACAATTATGGACGGGCTGCCGAGTGCCGACACAGAGGTAGCCACAGCCGTGAACTACCGCACTGTACTGTGTCTGCTGCTAATATATAGACTGGTTGATAAAGAGATAGTATACTCGTAACTAGTATGTATGTATAAAGAAAGAAAAAAAAACCACGGTTAGGTCACTGGTATATACAATTATGGACGGGCTGCCGAGTGCCGACACAGAGGTAGCCACAGCCGTGAACTACCGCACTGTACTGTGTCTGCTGCTAATATATAGACTGGTTGATAAAGAGATAGTATACTCGTAACTAGTATGTATGTATAAAGAAAGAAAAAAAAACCACGGTTAGGTCACTGGTATATACAATTATGGACGGGCTGCCGAGTGCCGACACAGAGGTAGCCACAGCCGTGAACTACCGCACTGTACTGTGTCTGCTGCTAATATATAGACTGGTTGATAAAGAGATAGTATACTCGTAACTAGTATGTATGTATAAAGAAAGAAAAAAAACCCACGGTTAGGTCACTGGTATATACAATTATGGACGGGCTGCCGAGTGCCGACACAGAGGTAGCCACAGCCGTGAACTACCGCACTGTACTGTGTCTGCTGCTAATATATAGACTGGTTGATAAAGAGATAGTATACTCGTAACTAGTATGTATGTATAAAGAATGAAAAAAAAACCACGGTTAGGTCACTGGTATATACAATTATGGACGGGCTGCCGAGTGCCGACACAGAGGTAGCCACAGCCGTGAACTACCGCACTGTACTGTGTCTGCTGCTAATATATAGACTGGTTGATAAAGAGATAGTATACTCGTAACTAGTATGTATGTATAAAGAAAGAAAAAAAAACCACGGTTAGGTCACTGGTATATACAATTATGGACGGGCTGCCGAGTGCCGACACAGAGGTAGCCACAGCCGTGAACTACCGCACTGTACTGTGTCTGCTGCTAATATATAGACTGGTTGATAAAGAGATAGTATACTCGTAACTAGTATGTATGTATAAAGAAAGAAAAAAAAACCACGGTTAGGTCACTGGTATATACAATTATGGACGGGCTGCCGAGTGCCGACACAGAGGTAGCCACAGCCGTGAACTACCGCACTGTACTGTGTCTGCTGCTAATATATAGACTAGTTGATGAAGAGATAGTATACTCGTAACTAGTATGTATGTATAAAGAAAGAAAAAAAAACCACGGTTAGGTGGTATATACAATTATGGACGGGCTGCCGAGTGCCGACACAGAGGTAGCCACAGCCGTGAACTACCGCACTGTACTGTGTCTGCTGCTAATATATAGACTGGTTGATAAAGAGATAGTATACTCGTAACTAGTATGTATGTATAAAGAATGAAAAAAAAACCACGGTTAGGTCACTGGTATATACAATTATGGACGGGCTGCCGAGTGCCGACACAGAGGTAGCCACAGCCGTGAACTACCGCACTGTACTGTGTCTGCTGCTAATATATAGACTGGTTGATAAAGAGATAGTATACTCGTAACTAGTATGTATGTATAAAGAAAGAAAAAAAAACCACGGTTAGGTCACTGGTATATACAATTATGGACGGGCTGCCGAGTGCCGACACAGAGGTAGCCACAGCCGTGAACTACCGCACTGTACTGTGTCTGCTGCTAATATATAGACTGGTTGATAAAGAGATAGTATACTCGTAACTAGTATGTATGTATAAAGAAAGAAAAAAAAACCACGGTTAGGTCACTGGTATATACAATTATGGACGGGCTGCGGAGTGCCGACACAGAGGTAGCCACAGCCGTGAACTACCGCACTGTACTGTGTCTGCTGCTAATATATACTGGTTGATAAAGAGATAGTATACTACTAATATTATATACTGGTGGTCAGGTCACTGGTCACTAGTCACACTGGCAGTGGCACTCCTGCAGCAAAAGTGTGCACTGTTTAATTTTAATATAATATTATGTACTCCTGGCTCCTGCTATAACCTATAACTGGCACTGCAGTAGTGCTCCCCAGTCTCCCCCACAATTATAAGCTGTGTGAGCTGAGCAGTCAGACAGATATATAATATATATAGATGATGCAGCACACTGGCCTGAGCCTGAGCAGTGCACACAGATATGGTATGTATGTGACTGAGTCACTGTGTGCTGTGTATCGCTTTTTTCAGGCAGAGAACGGATTATAAATAAAAGTGGTGGTCACTGGTCACTATCAGCAAAACTCTGCACTGTACACTACTGAGTACTCCTAATGCTCCCCAAAATTAGTAAATCAAGTGTCTAAACGGAGAGGACGCCAGCCACGTCCTCTCCCTATCAATCTCAATGCACGTGTGAAAATGGCGGCGACGCGCGGCTCCTTATATAGAATCCGAGTCTCGCGATAGAATCCGAGCCTCGCGAGAATCCGACAGCGTCATGATGACGTTCGGGCGCGCTCGGGTTAACCGAGCAAGGCGGGAAGATCCGAGTCGCTCGGACTCGTGAAAAAAAACATGAAGTTCTGGCGGGTTCGGATTCAGAGAAACCGAACCCGCTCATCTCTAGTTCCAACATGTTAGATTTAATAAGAAGCATCACGCAAAGTAACGGTGTGTCGATCCGTAATATACCGAACGGGTGGCCTGAATTTATGCGGGCAATGTCTGAATTAAATATTCCCTCAACCGTCATAGCCAATGCGGCAAATAGAATGTGGTTAGAACGCTTAAAAGCTGAGAAGCAGGATGACTCTGATGGCGCTGTGACATCGCCCATGTCGTTACAAACCCTTAACAAAGGTCGAATAAATGTTTTAAGCCCCCCAGGTTTAACAACACCGCACGGTTACTTATTGCCTAGGAAAAGATCCGTAAATCTATTTCAGGATTCACAGTGGCTGAAACTATAACATATAACTAATTTATAATATTTTTATACACTGTATTCTGTGTTGGTATTTTGCGCCACAATGTTTAACTTATGTCAATAATATTTAATGTAATGTTTTAAATGCTTCTTTACCGTGTTATATATATATATATATATATATATATATCAATAAAATATGCTTATGCTTTATAAAACAACGTTTTGTTCTTTGTTTCTATTGCTGTAAACGGAAGAAATTTCAGGCACGCGATATAAAGTTTAATACACAACGTTGTTTATTAGAAAAACATCATAGATATGATGCGTTGTACATAAAACGTATCAAACAGAATGTTGATTACAAGTTACACAAACAATACAACATTGTGCGTAACACGCTTCACACACAGCGTTGTGCGTGAAACGTTTTATGTACAACGTGCCATAGTTATGACGCGTTGTACATAAAACGCTTCACGCACAACGTTGGTTACAAGTTACACAATTCTGTATATATCTATATGCATAATGACTCAGACAATGGCTTCTTGGGAGTCGTTTTACAAAATTTGAAACAAAACAATCATTACGTTTTGTGTCATCACTAAAACGGGCCAGTACATCCACATATTTGTATTTTTTACACATGTAAAATATAAAGAATATGCAATATTGACCGCAAACGGTGCTGTTAAAATTTTGCAACTGCTTATTTTGGTGATAAACACTTTTTGAATTCAAGTTTAAAAAATGTATTATTGCTTTTGGGAATAGGGGGCTGTCAGGGGCTAACCCGTAAGAATCAAAAAAGTAACATTCACGCTGTTCGTTAAAATAAGCGGCCAACCAGTGCTCACCCGGCTGCCCGCTGCTATGCGTATTGATTACAAACGCGCAGGGATATTGCGACAGTTTACTGACCGGTAACATATCGCACGGATACGTTCCTTTAAAAATATGCCTTGTGCTTTGCACGGCGTACAGAATACAGTTTATCTGTAATGTGTTCATTTTTTCAGCAGCGTAGTGTTAGTTTATTTCATTTATAGATAATCGTACAGCACATCGCGCCTTTGATCAATCTCGATGATGTTATCAAATGGAGCGTATATTATCACATTGACTGTCCGGTCCAACGCTTCTGCAAAGCGGAATTCGGCACGTAGATTGCCTGTTCTTATCAGGGAAAGGTGTTCTCCACACTCCTGTTCTGGTGAAAGGTCAAAAGCAAATAGCGTGTAGCCCCTGAGGTACTCTTCGCGGTCAATCAGTATACCATTGTCAGATTTATGCTTATTTGTGATCTGTATGAGTGACATATACTCTCTTACAGCATTACCGCGTTCAAAGTCGGGTTGAAATGGCTTGGCGGGGTGCGGCGTTCCATCCAGATAAAGGGACGCAAAACTTACATTTTTATGTTCAAAGCAAAGGGGGTTCCGGTTATGGATTCCTGAAAATGATTCGTTATCCACAAAACCGACTATAACTGTTTTCGGCACTTGTCCTAAAAATAGATTTTCTAGATTAAATACTCTACTGCCTGTTGGTACGCTGTAGATTTTCATCCCAACGCGGTCAATCGCGTTTTTCGCGTTACCGTTTAACAGGGCCTGCGCGTGCCCAATCCGCACGGCCGGTGAGACCTGAACTCTTTTCACGAACAGGGATGCAGCTGTGATCTGTATTTTAAAGGCATCCGCCTCAGACGACATTAAGCAGAATGCGTCTTTGTTTCTGGTTAGTTTAATCTTCAGATCAACGGCGTTTAAAATTAGTTTATGTTGATGGAAAAGGTCGCAGTGAAGCGGTCCTAGCAGTTCAACAGTGCGACTCTGCGCTGTTGCTCCTGCTCGTTTTTTGAAACCCGTATTCGGCCCGTCCAGCGCCGTGTTGTTAAATTCACCATCCGCATCTTTGTAAAATAATCCTGTTGTGTGTTTTGTTGACAATGCATCCGAGCTGTAATTCAATATAGTCTCAATGTACGCGCGGTATGCGTAAAGATTGTTGGATTGTGATATGAGCCTGTCGCCCAAAGTTACATCCACTTGGTTGAATAAAGTTGCTATTGGGTAATTAATAAGTGCGACCCGCGCACCTTGCGGTATCGGCGTGTTATCAGTTCGTACGATCTTGCATGTCACGTACAACAGCGTGTTGTTCAGATCGTAGTAGTGTTCACCGCTGGCTGCTATATAAAATTCAAGCGGAGCTGTGTCGGATAATGCCGCTAAAGGTTGAACTTCGACGTATAGACTTTTCTCTATGCTAGTTTGTGTCGGGGGCACGTCAAAAAGATCCAGCTCTGTTTTTGCACATTCAACGGATTCGTGGTGTATGAAAGACATGTTTAAAAAATATCACCAACGGCGCTCTTCGGCTTTCTCTTCTTCTTTGAGTTGCGTCGTCTCTGTTTTTTTATTTAAAAAGGGTATGTCCCAAGGCGGAAGCGTTATCATACGCTTCCGTTTTCTTTTAGACACGCCTTTTCTTGTATATATTAGTCCTGAACCTTCTTGCTTTGCTTGGTTCGCCTCGTGTATCTTATTCACAGCCGTTGTGGCTTGCCCGATAACATCTTTCGCTATATTACGAACAGCTGTCTTCATATGCGGTTTAGCCAACTCTAAACCTCTCCGGAAAAGAGGAACAGCTTTTCTGAAAAGACTTCGAAAAATACCGCCTAAACCGCAGCCGTACATGTATGCGCTGCCGTGAAAACCTGGTAATCCATTACCGGCTTGAGATTTATAATATTGCGAATAGAGGCCCGGATCGCCATAATTTTTAACAGCGACCATTCTGCTTAGTTAATAAAATTCAGTTTTGCGGCGTCTGAAGTGTAGCTTCACGATCGCTTTCCCAAACTTAAATGCCATGTTCTCGTTTTGGTCGTTCTTTATCTCTATGGCTATCGTGTCAAAATGTGTTTTGCACAATGGTACGTAATCGGGCTTCTCATATCGTATTGTGACAACCTCATTGTTATAACCCTTCATTTCAACAGTGCGAAGTAGCGGCACATAACTATCCCCAACCCGTTGGTGTTCGATAATGTCTGTGTACACGTACATCGTATATTGGCCGCCTTTGATGTCGGCGCATGGTTTAGAAATATTAGTTTTAGGTTGTAAACCCAGTATCCATGTCAGCTTAGAACCGGCGTGGATTTGATACAACAGTTTACTGTCGCATGTTACAACGCGTGCAAATGGATCATACGTTAGTCTTAATCCAACGTCCAGTTTCAGTTGTACAATTTCAGCGTTGATTACGTTCAGTAACGCATCGATTGTTTCATAAAAACCGGGTTTAATGCACAAACTCGCGACTCTCGCCACCGGCTGGTCCGCCGTTCCATCCCATGATAATTGCAGTCTATAATCTTGTAAATCCAATGTATTCCACGTATGCGGGTATTGTATCTCAGTAAGTGCTACTTCCCATTCGCCATTTAAGTCTATCGGTTTAGCCAACTTTGTCGTATAGTTAGAAATCTTATTTTGCGGGAAAGTAACAGCCGATGCGTTGCTGGGTAAGGTTATGTAGAACGCCTTGTCATCCATCGCTCGTCTTGTTTAGATACTGATGAGATTTATATGTCTTTTATAACCGATGCTGCGACCCAACTGTTAAATTTTGCGGGGTACCCGCGCCACTTGACTAACGCGTATTTACGGCCTCTGACCGTCTTATTTTTTTAAATCTTTTCCACTTTGTAAACTCTGTTATAGTTTTTTGGTATGCTTTGAAGCTCTTCGGGGTAAAAACTACCTGTTATAACTTCATCGTACAGATCTGCCAACTTATAAAGCGGTTTAAGCCCTTTAGTGTTCACACTATGTGCAACAAAAATCTCCTCAGAAAAGCTCTGTTCGTAACCTTTCTGAAATATGTCCTTATATTTAGAAATATGGACGTGGTCACTGATTCCTAAACAAACGGGGGCTTTCTTACTTCTAAAGTAATCACCATAGGTCGTTTTGAAGACACTCAATGCGTTAGAGTCATTCACATCGTTTGGAGCGCACTTAATCGTTCTATGGTATGTGTTATTATAGCTGCGTATGAAGTCTTGTAAAACGTCTATATATCTGTAGGTATTCTTTGCCGTGAAATAGCGTCACATGCGTGTTTTTAAAGTCCTATTGAAGCGCTCTATAACAGCCGCTTTCACATCGTTATTGGTCGTGAAATGATTTATACCGTATTTTTCTAACACCTTTTCTAAACTCTTTACCATTATCGGTTTGTAGCTTCATCGGCACATCACCGCGCTGGAATATTTTTTCAAAAGCATTAGCGATTGTTGCTGCGTTCTTAGCGGTCAGACTTTCACCCCACACCCTCTTACTGAATATATCGATGATTGTTAATATGTATTTAACGCCATCGTTGTATTTTGACAAATCAATCAGCGAGACCAAATCGCATTGCCACTGTTGGTTTATACCCGATACACAAATCATGTTCCTTTTATAGTTTTTTCTTGCTGGCTTGTGCAGCGTGTAGGCGTCTTGTTCTTGTAATTACTTTCTTACGTCGGATCTTTTAAATTTATTTTTAACCGACCCATAATATTTATCAATGCCGCTAAAACTACCTGGTTTTAACACTGTGTAATATGCATCTTTCATCCTATCTTTCAACCGCTTGATTTGACGCGCTGCGTTGCGTGACATTCTGTGACTGGTGTTACGTGACACTCTGCGACTGGTGTTACGCGACAATTTTTAATACGGTTTAATATCGAACACTATAAATTTATATAAAATTTTATATAAAATTTTATATTAAAGCGATATAAAACACTATCATTTAGTATTAAAGGGGGTGGAGCCTAGGAGAAAGGGGATGTTACCACCTGTCAGTTTGACAGAAAGGTTGTCTTTATCTACTGATCTAGTCAGTGACCAGTCAGACACAGATCTTTGCATAGTTGAGTGCTTGTCTGCTTACCTCGCAACAACAGCTCCATGGAGAGATAACATTTCTAGCCTTTTTATTACATGCCATCCTGTCCAATCACATGTGGAGAAAGGAAAGGCAGCCAATTGCTGCAGGAGGGCGGGACAGGAGATTGCACATGCTCTGTTCATTTCTCTTTGGCCGGGGAGATGAGCAGATGTCCTCCCTGTGTGTCTGAGCTAGCCGCGGCTCTGTCCCCGCTCTCCCCAGGCTGTGGGAAGGTAAGTGAAAGTTTCTATCACTATACCTTCCCAGCGATTCATTGGGAGGCTGCACCTAACCCACCAGCTGTTGCTAGGTGGCAATCCTATTCCCTAGAACAAAGAGTTTGCAGGTCATAGATTTCTGCAAACTAGTGTATTGCTTTTGCGATATCGTCTGTGACAGGACCTGGCATCAGCCAGTACATACACACTTACTGATGTTGGGAGCAACAGTTCCATGGTGGGATGGGGGGAGCGGAGGTCATGCTGCATTTTGAAACACGGCCCTCACAGGCGATGTTGCATATCGGATGGACATTGTCACAGACGACGCATGGGAGCGTGCCTCATCAGCGACATTGTGCATACACACTGGATGATATCATGAACAATGTGTATGAACCAGGCGCATTGTTCCGATATAGTTCTGGTGTCTACGCACCTTTAAAGAAAATAATATAAATGGGAGGTGAGCTTACAATAGCAAACTTTATTTATTCTGACAGATATTTTAACTTGTTCTGTTGTCTCTGATACTCAATGAAAAGAAATTATATTTCACACATTGTCATGAAAGCATATGATAAAGTGTCCCAGATGGCAGCAAATCACTTTCATGCACTGTAACAGAATCACTGCCATATGGCAGGTAACAGCATGAGAAGTAGCACATGCCGGTGTACAAGTTTTCTTAAGGACTGTGGCCTGAGGGTGTCACATTGCTGCAGCAGCGACTGACAGACTCACACACACAGGGAGGACGTCTGCTCATCTCCCCGGCCAAAGAGAAATGAACAGAGCATGTGCAATATCTTGTCCCGCCCTCCTGCAGCAATTGGCTGCCTTTCCTTTCTCCACAAATGACTGTCAGGCAGAGACAGCTCCATGGTTCCTGCTGCGTGAGCTGCAAAACTGACTGATAATATGGAGGAATGGAGATATGAGAGCTGAACCAGCGACCGGCTGTGATGTCTATGGGGAAGCTGTGCTGGGATCTCTGTACAGAGAGCGGCTGTGATGTCTATGGGGAAGCCGTGCTGGGATCTCTGTACAGAGAGCGGCTGTGATGTCTATGGAAACGCTGTGCTGGGATCTCTGTACAGAGAGCGGCTGTGATGTCTATGAGGAAGCTGTGCTGGGATCTCTGTACAGAGAGCGGCTGTGATGTCTATGGGGAAGCTGTGCTGGGATCTCTGTACAGAGAGCGTCTGTGATGTCTATGGGGAAGCTGTGCTGGGATCTCTGTACAGAGAGCGTCTGTGATGTCTATGGGAAGCTGTGCTGGGATCTCTGTACAGAGAGCGGCTGTGATGTCTATGAGGAAGCTGTGCTGGGATCTCTGTACAGAGAGCGGCTGTGATGTCTATGGGAAGCTGTGCTGGGATCTCTGTACAGAGAGCGGCTGTGATGTCTATGGGGAAGCTGTGCTGGGATCTCTGTACAGAGAGCGGCTGTGATGTCTATGAGGAAGCTGTGCTGGGATCTCTGTACAGAGAGCGGCTGTGATGTCTATGGGGAAGCTGTGCTGGGATCTCTGTACAGAGAGCGGCTGTGATGTCTATGGGGAAGCTGTGCTGGGATCTCTGTACAGAGAGCGGCTGTGATGTCTATGGGGAAGCTGTGCTAGGATCTCTGTACAGAGAGCGGCTGCGATGTCTATGGAAACGCTGTGCTGGGATCTCTGTACAGAGAGCGGCTGTGATGTCTATGGGAAGCTGTAGTGGGATCTCTGTGCAGAGAGCGGCTGTGATGTCTGTGGGGAAGCTGTGCTGGGATCTCTGTACAGAGAGCGGCTGTGATGTCTATGGAAACGCTGTGCTGGGATCTCTGTATAGAGAGCGGCTGTGATGTCTATGGGGAAGCTGTGCTGGGATCTCTGTACAGAGAGCGGCTGTGATGTCTATGGGGAAGCTGTGCTGGGATCTCTGTACAGAGAGCGGCTGTGATGTCTATGGAAACGCTGTGCTGGGATCTCTGTATAGAGAGCGGCTGTGATGTCTATGGGGAAGCTGTGCTGGGATCTCTGTACAGAGAGCGGCTGTGATGTCTATGGGGAAGCTGTGCTGGGATCTCTGTACAGAGAGCGGCTGTGATGTCTATGGGGAAGCTGTGCTAGGATCTCTGTACAGAGAGCGGCTGTGATGTCTATGGGGAAGCTGTGCTGGGATCTCTGTACAGAGAGCGGCTGTGATGTATATGGGGAAGCTGTGCTGGGATCTCTGTACAGAGAGCGGCTGTGATGTCTATGGGAAAGCTGTGCTGGGATCTCTGTACAGAGAGCGGCTGTGATGTCTATGGGGAAGCTGTGCTGGGATCTCTGTACAGAGAGCGGCTGTGATGTGTATGGGGAAGCTGTGCTGGGATCTCTGTACAGAGAGCGGCTGTGATGTCTATAGGGAAGCTGTGCTAGGATCTCTGTACAGAGAGCGGCTGTGATGCCTATGGGGAAGCTGTGCTTGGATCTCTGTACAGAGAGCGGCTGTGATGTCTATGGGGAAGCTGTGCTGGGATCTCTGTACAGAGAGCGGCTGTGATGCCTATGGGGAAGCTGTGCTGGAATCTCTGTACAGAGAGCGGCTGTGATGTCTATGGGGAAGCTGTGCTGGGATCTCTGTACAGAGAGCGGCTGTGATGTCTATGGGGAAGCTGTGCTAGGATCTCTGTACAGAGAGCGTCTGTGATGTCTATGGAAACGCTGTGCTGGGATCTCTGTACAGAGAGCGGCTGTGATGTCTATGGAGAAGCTGTGATGGGATCTCTGTACAGAGAGCGGCTGTGATGTCTATGGGGAAGCTGTGCTGGGATCTCTGTACAGAGAGCGGCTGTGATGTCTATGGGGAAGCTGTGCTGGGATCTCTGTACAGAGAGCGGCTGTGATGTCTATGGGAAGCTGTGCTGGGATCTCTGTACAGAGAGCGGCTGTGATGTCTATGGGGAAGCTGTGCTGGGATCTCTGTACAGAGAGCGGCTGCGATGTCTATGGAAACGCTGTGCTGGGATCTCTGTACAGAGAGCTGCTGTGATGTCTATGGGGAAGCTGTGCTGGGATCTCTGTACAGAGAGCATCTGTGATGTCTATGGGGAAGCTGTGCTGGTTTCTCTGTACAGAGAGTGGCTGTGATGTCTATGGGGATGCTGTGCTGGGATCTCTGTACAGAGAGCGGCTGTGATGTCTATGGGGAAGCTGTGCTGGGATCTCTGTACAGAGAGTGGCTGTGATGTCTATGGGGAAGCTGTGCTGGGATCTCTGTACAGAGAGCGGCTGTGATGTCTGTGGGGAAGCTGTGCTGGGATCTCTGTACATAGAGCGGCTGTGATGTCTATGGGGAAGCTGTGCTGGGATCTCTAAACAGAGAGCGGCTGTGATGTCTATGGGGAAGCTGTGCTGGGATCTCTGTACAGAGAGCGGCTGTGATGTCTGTGGGGAAGCTGTGCTGGGATCTCTGTACAGAGAGCGGCTGTGATGTCTATGGGGAAGCTGTGCTGGGATCTCTGTACAGAGAGCGGCTGTGATGTCTATGGGGAAGCTGTGCTGGGATCTCTGTACAGAGAGCGGCTGTGATGTCTATGGGGAAGCTGTGCTGGGATCTCTGTACAGTGAGCGGCTGTGATGTCTATGGGGAAGCTGTGCTGGGATCTCTGTACAGAGAGCGGCTGTGATGTCTATGGGGAAGCTGTGCTGGGATCTCTGTACAGAGAGCGGCTGTGATGTCTATGGGGAAGCTGTGCTGGGATCTCTGTACAGAGAGCGGGTGTGATGTATATGGGGAATCTGTGCTGGGATCTCTGTACAGAGAGCGGCTGTGATGTCTATGGAAACGCTGTGCTGGGATCTCTGTACAGAGAGCGGCTGTGATGTCTATGGGGAAGCTGTGCTGGGATCTCTGTACAGAGAGCGGCTGTGATGTCTATGGGGAAGCTGTGCTGGGATCTCTGTACAGAGAGCGGCTGTGATGTCTATGGGGAAGCTGTGCTGGGATCTCTGTACAGAGAGCGGCTGTGATGTCTATGGGGAAGCTGTGCTGGGATCTCTGTACAGAGAGCGGGTGTGATGTATATGGGGAAGCTGTGCTGGGATCTCTGTACAGAGAGCGGGTGTGATGTATATGGGGAAGCTGTGCTGGGATCTCTGTACAGAGAGCGGCTGTGATGTCTATGGGGAAGCTGTGCTGGGATCTCTGTACAGAGAGCGGCTGTGATGTATATGGGGAAGCTGTGCTGGGATCTCTGTACAGAGAGCGGCTGTGATGTCTATGGGAACGCTGTGCTGGGATCTCTGTACAGAGAGCGGCTGTGATGTCTATGGGGAAGCTGTGCTGGGATCTCTGTACAGAGAGCGGCTGTGATGTCTATGGAAATGCTGTGCTGGGATCTCTTTACAGAGAGCGGCTGTGATGTCTATCGGGAAGCTGTGCTGGGATTTCTGTACAGAGTGGCTGTGATGTCTATGGGAAGCTGTGCTGGGATCTCTGTACAGAGAGCGGCTGTGATGTCTATGGGGAAGCTGTGCTGGGATCTCTGTACAGAGAGCTGCTGTGATATCTATGGGGAAGCTGTGCTGGGATCTCTGTACAGAGAGCGGCTGTGATGTCTATGGGAAGCTGTGCTGGGATCTCTGTACAGAGAGCGGCTGTGATGTCTATGGGGAAGCTGTGCTGGGATCTCTGTACAGAGAGCGGCTGTGATGTCTATGGGAAGCTGTGCTGGGATCTCTGTACAGAGAGCGGCTGTGATGTCTATGGGGAAGCTGTGCTGGGATCTCTGTACAGAGAGCGGCTGTGATGTCTATGGGGAAGCTGTGCTGGGATCTCTGTACAGAGAGCGGCTGTGATGTCTATGGGGAAGCTGTGCTGGGATCTCTGTACAGAGAGCGACTGTGATGTCTATGGGGAAGCTGTGCTGGGATCTCTGTACAGAGAGCGGCTGTGATGTCTATGGGGAAGCTGTGCTGGGATCTCTGTACAGAGAGTGGCTGTGATGTCTATGGGGAAGCTGTGCTGGGATCTCTGTACAGAGAGCGGCTGTGATGTCTATGGGGAAGCTGTGCTGGGATCTCTGTACAGAGAGCGGCTGTGATGTCTATGGGGAAGCTGTGCTGGGATCTCTGTACAGAGAGCGGCTGTGATGTCTTCGGAAACGCTGTGCTGAGATCTCTGTACAGAGAGCGGCTGTGATGTCTATGGGGAAGCTGTACTGGGATCTCTGTACAGAGAGCAGCTGTGATGTCTATGGGAAAGCTGTGCTGGGATCTCTGTACAGAGAGCGGCTGTGATGTCTATGGAAACGCTGTGCTGGGATCTCTGTACAGAGAGCGGCTGTGATGTCTATGGGGAAGCTGTGCTGGGATCTCTGTACAGAGAGCGGCTGTGATGTCTATGGGAAAGCTGTGCTGGGATCTCTGTACAGAGAGCGGCTGTGATGTCTATGGGGAAGCTGTGCTGGGATCTCAGTACAGAGAGCGGCTGTGATGTCTATGGAAACGCTGTGCTGGGATCTCTGTACAGAGAGCGGCTGTGATGTCTATGGGAAGCTGTGCTGGGATCTCTGTACAGAGAGCGGCTGTGATGTATATGGGGAAGCTGTGCTGGGATCTCTGTACAGAGAGTGGCTGTGATGTCTATGGGAAGCTGTGCTGGGATCTCTGTACAGAGAGCGGCTGTGATGTCTATGGGGAAGCTGTGCTGGGATCTCTGTACAGAGAGTGGCTGTGATGTCTATGGGAAGCTGTGCTGGGATCTCTGTACAGAGAGTGGCTGTGATGTCTATGGGAAGCTGTGCTGGGATCTCTGTACAGAGAGCGGCTGTGATGTCTATGGGGAAGCTGTGCTGGGATCTCTGTACAGAGAGCGGCTGTGATGTCTATGGGGAAGCTGTGCTGGGATCTCTGTACAGAGAGCGGCTGTGATGTCTATGGGAAGCTGTGCTGGGATCTCTGTACAGAGAGCGGCTGTGATGTCTATGGGGAAGCTGTGTATTCTGTAAATACTGGTTATGTGTATATAGCTGCCACTGAGTATTGGTGTTTGGAACCACTACTTATAGATGTCTTCGGCCCGTTCCAGGAGATCAAGGTTTCCCTTGTGTGCCCTTCCATGTTGTTGCAGCACAAGCCTGCACCACTACAAGTGAAAAAGCAGCGACGTGTGAAACGGTCGTTGGCGTTTCTGTGTCTGCTGCTGGTTCTTGTATATACAGGTTGAGTATCCCATATCCAAATATTCCGAAATACGGAATATTCCGAAATACGGACTTTTTTGAGTAAGAGTGAGATAGTGAAACCTTTGTTTTCTGATGCCTCAGTGTACACAAACTATGTTTAATACACAAATTTATTAAAAATATTGTATTATAAGACCTTCAGGCTGTGTATATAAGGTGTATATTAAACATAAATGAATTGTGTGAATGTAGACACACTTTGTTTAATGCACAAAGTTATTAAAAATAATGGCTAAAATGACCTTCAGGCTGTGTGTATAAGGTGTATATGTAACATAAATGCATTCTGTGCTTAGACTTGGGTCCCATCACCATGATATCTCATTGTGGTATGCAATTATTCCAAAATACAGAATAATCCGATATCCAAAATACGTCTGGTCCCAAGCATTTTGGATAAGGGATACTCAACCTGTACTATTATAGGATTCTTAACTGACTTTGGGCCTAATTCAGACCTGATCGCTAGGCAGTGTTTTCATACAGCCTGCGATCAGGTCTAAACTGAGCATGCGTATGCACCGCAATGTGCAGGCGTGTCACACGAGTACAAAGCCGATCGCCGCTCAGCAATGGGTTTGTGCAAAGAATCGCAAGTAGATTGACAGGAAGAAACCGTTTGTGGGTGTCAACTGACCTTTTTCTGGGAGTGGTTGGAAAAATGCAGGCGTGTCCATGCGTTTGCAGGGAGGGTGTATGACGTCAATTCCGGCCCCGGACAGGCTGAAGTGTTCGCAGCGGCTGTGTAAGTCCTGGGCTGCGCAGAGACTGCACACGATCTGTTTGTACAGCTCTGCTACAGATGCGTTCGCACACTTGCAAAGTGAAAATACATTCCCCAGTGGGTGGTGACTATGCGAACGCAGGACTGCAAAAAAACCCTAGCAAGCAAACATGTCTGAATTAGGCCATTTTAGCATAAACATGCCTGTTAAGCATTAAAATTGACACATGAGATGAACAACAGTATCTGAGAGCTTGTACCACGGTGCCGTCATGTGCATTATGCTAGAAAGACACACGGAGGAGACACGTTCACTGTTAGTGGTGCCAGTGCAATTAAGCAAGCAGGATGCACACTTGTAGTGGTGTGGACTTGTGTTGTCAAAACATAGAAGGGCACACAAGGGAAACCTTGATCTCCTGGAGTGGGACAGACATCTATTAGCAGCTAATCCGACCACCAATACTCAGTGGCAGCTATACACACATACCCAATATTTACAGAATACATGAAGAGGGTTGAATCTTGAGAAAGGTCACCGAATGACCGAAACACGTTGCTTGGAGAAGAAGTGAGGAATCTTCTTTGGAGCCGGAGGTGTCTTGCTGATACATGCACAGTGCGGTGGTGCCGGGCTGTTCAGCCTTGGACTCCCCAGCTATCTTTTAGAGCTAGCCCACCGCACCCACAAATTATGGTGAAAGACTGCTTCCTTGTGAGTGGAATTTAGCATCAAGTCACTTTCATCAAGGCACTCAGCTCCTATCTACCTCACAAAAAGTTTGCTAATTTTGCACTATTTATCCTTGTTTTAATGTTTTTTTAATGTAGCACGTTTGTTTGCTCCAATAAATGTTGTTCTTGTGTGTTTAAAATACACATGATTGTTCTTTGTTTTAGCACTAATAGGTGTATTAAACATCTATGAAGGTTGTGCGCCAGGGATCCTATATCATTATTTGTTCCAAGCACACCAACCTGGCCGTACAGAGGAAGAGGTCACAGGGCCGAGTACCGCATCTCAGGCAGCACAGTACCAATTCAGCAGGAAGGATCTTGACATTCAAATCCCTCAATCAATGGTAGAAAGTCACCATGGGCAAAACAAATATGAGGACAGAACTTAAGCGGGCATTTGGCAAGAGATTGCAGATGTCAGCTTTGTGGTCCTCTCTTTGCTGGCTGATGGGGGACTTCAGGTGAGTGCGTCCACCGGCTTGATCTGCGAGTGCACTGGCCAGAGCAGGTGTTATGATCCTGGCCACGGCTGGGGGGTGTTGTAGATTAGGTGGTGGGCCTGACGTTCGGGCATGCCTTGCCTGATTATCAAGGTCATCTCACACAGCTTCAGGAGCAGCTGTTCTTGAAACTGCTCTATCCTCTCGTCTTGATCTGTAATGGCTAAGAGGAGCTCCTGGTGGCTGGGGAGGACAGGGGGCAGCAGTGTCCTCCAGGTCTGCTGCTGACTCTGGGGCATCCTCACCGAGGGTGTGACCCAGACCTTCCCTCCCCAGGCTGCGTGAGCTGTTCCTCTTCATCTGAAAATGAAACAAACACAAACAGAAATGATCATTGGCATTTTGCATGTTCTAAAATTTTACTTTCATCTTACTTTCATAATTACCTCAGTCAGCATGTGAGACCTCAAGGTCAGGCATGTCTGTGTCCATTAGGGTGGTCACAAGAAATTGGTATCTGAATTTCTTTGAGGGGAACCCCTAAAAAGTTGCCACTTGGTGTAAAAATGAGATTGTCAAAGTTTCAGCTCAATCGGATAACATTAAGACATGCCTCATCAACCCTAAAGTATTAAAAAACAGCTATTTTAAAAAAAAAAATTAGGGGTTTCTGCTATAAAATTAGAACGGTTTATCCCAGAAACTTTTTTTTTTTTAATTTGTTCAGTAGAGAATGTTCCTGGCTTCAATTTTCACTTCCACAACTTGTTTGACAAACGTACAGATCGACAGATATATGGGTTTTTTGTGGACCGGACCTGAAAATTCGACTTTTTCAAGAGAGTGTTAAAATTCGCTATAAACTTGATAAAATTACTTTTTAACAATGCTTTTGTTGTTCTTTGAATACTTTGCATTCAAATCCATCAAAGTAATGTTTCAATATAAGTTTTTTAAATGTATATATTTTTTAAATATTATATTTCTTGTTTTCCAGGGCTGTAAGAAATAATGGATTCAGAACCTTCTACTTCATCCTCTACAGCTATAAGTGCCTTCTTCTGAGGCACTGCTTGTGCTTAAAATTTCCATTTCTGCAACTTCGTATTATAGAAAACAACAGAAAGAAATTATTATAAATACAAAAGAAAAGCAGTAACTTGAGAACAAGAAACATATTTATCTAGGTACAAAGGTACAAAGGTGCTAGGTAGGTACAACAAAATAGATCCAGATACTGTAGGTACTAACTACTACATTTAAACTATAATCTAGGCCAGGGGTGGGCAATTATTTCAGCTGGGGGGCCGCTTAACACTTCCAGCGAATATTCGAGGGCCACACACAAAATACTCAAAAAGAGTCCCCTTTTTACACATTACGGCAGACAGCGTGCCCTTTTTTACACATTACGGCAGACAGCGTCCCTCTTTTTACACATTACGGCAGACAGCGTCCCCTTTTTACACATTACGGCAGACAGTGTGCTCTTTTTACACATTACGGCAGACATCGTCCCCCTTTTTTACACATTACGGCAGACAGCGTCCCTCTTTTTACACATTACGGCAGACAGCGTGCCCTTTTTTACACATTACGGCAGACAGCGTCCCTCTTTTTACACATTACGGCAGACAGCGTGCCCTTTTTTACACATTACGGTAGACAGCGTCCCTCTTTTTACACATTACGGCAGACAGCGTCCCCTTTTTACACATTACGGCAGACAGTGTGCTCTTTTTACACATTACGGCAGACATCGTCCCCCTTTTTTACACATTACGGCAGACATCGTCCCCCTTTTTTACACATTACGGCAGACATCGTCCCCCTTTTTACACATTACGGCAGACAGCATCCCCCATTTTTACACATTACGGCAGACAGCATCCCCCATTTTTACACATTACGGCAGACATCGTCCCCCTTTTTACACATTACGGCAGACAGCATCCCCCATTTTTACACATTACGGCAGACAGCATCCCCCATTTTTACACATTAAGGCAGACAGTCCCTACCCCCCTTTCCTCCCCTCCCCTAAACCCATATTGCAGTTTTTAATCCTCCTCCCTCCCCACCCCTAAACCTATATGGCAGCTTAAGCACTGATCCAGGGGTTGGCTGGACAGGGGGTTTACCTGTTTGTCACCGTGACAAACGATCCCCGCTGTCCAAAGATCCGCGCTGCTGCTGGCCGGAGTCACCACTGATGTGGCCTCTCCTGCTCCGGCTCGCTGCCCGCCGCTTCTCCTCACTGGCCACCGCTTAATCTCCTCCTCACAGGCCGCCGCTCCTGGTCACTGCAGTGCCCGCTCCCCGTGCCGCCCAGCTAACAGAGGAAATCCCGGTCAGCTGACTCTGTGACGTGACCGGGATTTCCTCAGCGGCGCCGCGTCTGAGAGCAGTGCAATGACAAGCGGCCTGTCGGGCCGCTTGTCATTGCACTCTGGTGGGGCACAGCGGGCCAGGCAGGATCGGTCCGCGGGCCACATCCGGCCCGCGGGCCGCCTGTTGCCCACCCCTAATCTAGGCTCACCTACAGGCTTCAGTTTTGATTTTTCCAGTCTGACCATCTCAGCTGCTTTTCTCTGTGTTCTTCGTTCTTCTTCTCATAGGAATTTTATATCAACTCCTACCATGCAGCCAGTACGACCCTTTTGTCTCTGAAGGAGCAAAAATTGTCTTTGTCCTTCATTTGTGTTCTTCAGCACGTCCTGGTGTGCAATATCAAACAGGTCATCAAGGCTTGACTGAAAAGCTTCCACTTAAGGGGGGTACTCACGGAGCGATATTCTAAGAAATCTGACTAGATTGCTTAGAATTTAAGCATTATCGCTCCGTGTGTACCCCCTACAGCGATAGCGATGCGCAGCCCCGTGTATCGCTATCGCTGCTGCTAGATTGGCCTGCATGCAGGCAAATCTAGCAGCATGCAGGCAGGCCTGAAGGCCAATCTAGCGGGTCGCTCAATTCACCCGCTGGGTGAAGTGAGCGCCTCCCACCCGTCTCCCCAAGCACGCTCAGCACACATCTCTCTCACATCGGCCAGTGAGTACTGGCCTTTACTTACTTTGGGCTTGACTTTCACTTCTGGTTGCGTGTTTTTGCAGTTTTCTCCACTCCTCGTGATGTTTTTCATGCATCGTAATACAATCTTTCAAATGGTTGGTAAGTATCTTAGCTTTTTGCCAAAAAAGTAGAACTTCCTAGATTGTGATCCATGCAGCATCTCTGGTTTCTAGTTTAACTTGGCGGTTATTGTAAAACAAATTGCGTAAAACTTGACCATTGGATGGCAACTTACTGCCAGTAATTAGATGGGACATATATCCAATCAGAAAAATCTTGTCTTTCTGCCTCAAACTTACGCCACTTGTAGCTGTAGAGGACAAAGTTGAAGGTTCTGAATCCATTATTACTCACAGCTCTGGAAAACAAGAAATATAATATTTAAATATTATATACATTTAAAAAAACTTGTATTGAAACATTACTTTGATGGGTTTGAATGCAAAGAATTCAAAGAACAACAAAAGCATAGTTAAAAAGTTATTTTATCAAGTTTTTGTCTTTTTAAAAGTCAATTTTCTGGGTCCGGACTAAGAAAAACCCATATATCTTCCGATCTGTACGTTTGTCAAACAAGTTGTGGGAGTGAAAATTGAAGGCGGGAACATTCTCTACAAAACAAAAAAACACGTTTCTAGGATAAACCATTCTAATTTTATAGCGGAAAATCCCCTTTTGTTTTATTTATTTATTTTTTAAATAGCTGTTTTTTAATACTTTAGAGCTGATGAGGCAGCTCTTAACTAGTGATGAGCGGGTTCGGATCCTCGGGATCCGAACCCACCCGAACTTCACCTTTTTTTGCACAGGTCCGAGCAATTCGGATCCTCCCGCCTTGCTCGGTTAACCCGAGCGCGCCCGAACGTCATCATCCCGCGGTCGGATTCTCGCGAGATTCGCATTCTATATAAGGAGCCGCGCGTCGCCGCCATTTTTCACTCGTGCATTGGAGATGATCGTGAGAGGATGTGGCTGGCATCCTCTCAGTTTCTATGTTCAGTGGGCTGCAAATATCTGTGCTCAGTGTGCTGCAAATATCTGTGCTCAGTGTGCTTGCAAATATCTACGTTCTCTGCCTGAAAAATGCTCCATATCTGTGCTCAGTGTGCTGCAAATATCTGTGCTCATTGTGTTAATTGCTTTATTGTGGGGACTGGGGACCAGCAGTATTATATAGTAGGAGGACAGTGCCGAATTTTGCTGACCAGTGACAACCGGTATTATACATTCTCTGCCTGAAAAATGCTCCATATCTGTGCTGCACTGACCACCAGTATAACTATATATATAGCAGTATGGTACAGTAGTCCACTGCTCTACCTACCTCTGTGTCGTCAAGTATACTATCCATCCATACCTGTGGTGCATTTCAGTTTTGCACAGTTTGCTGACCACCAGTATATAATATATGACAGTACGGTACAGAAGGCCACTGCTCTACCTACCTCTGTGTCGTCAAGTATACTATCCATCCATACCTGTGGTGCATTTCAGTTTTGCACAGTTTGCTGACCACCAGTATATAATATATAGCAGTACGGTACAGTAGGCCACTGCTCTACCTACCTCTGTGTCGTCAAGTATACTATCCATCCATACCTGTGGTGCATTTCAGTTTTGCACAGTTTGCTGACCACCAGTATATAATATATAGCAGTACGGTACAGAAGGCCACTGCTCTACCTACCTCTGTGTCGTCAAGTATACTATCCATCCATACCTGTGGTGCATTTCAGTTTTGCACAGTTTGCTGACCACCAGTATATAATATATAGCAGTACGGTCGGTACAGAAGGCCACTGCTCTACCTCTACCTCAATTCCACCGTGGAGACATTCACCAGCAATTGCCTCCTGAAAGTACACAGGGACCTGAGATGGTGGATTCCAGTGGGGACGAATTAATAATCTGTGAGGAGGGGGATGCACACAGTGAAAGGGGTGAGGAATCGGAGGAAGAGGAGGAGGTGGACATCTTGCCTTTGTAGAGCCAGTTTGTGCAAGGAGAGATTGATTGCTTCTTTTTTTGGTGGGGGCCCAAACCAACCAGTTATTTCAGTCACAGTCGTGTGGCAGACCCTGTCGCTGAAATGATGGGTTTGTTAAAGTGTGCATGTCCTGTTTGTACAATATAAGGGTGGGTGGGAGGGCCCAAGGACAATTCCATCTTGCACTTCTTTTTTCTTTCATTTTTCTTTGCATCATGTGCTGTTTGGGGACTATTTTTTGAAGTGCCATCCTGTCTGACACTGCAGTCCCACTCCTAGATGGGCCAGGTGTTTGTGTTGGTCACTTGGGTCGCTTGGCTTAGTCACACAGCTACTTCATTGCGCCTCTTTTTTTCTTTGCATCATGTGCTGTTTGGGGACTATTTTTTCGAAGTGCCATCCTGTCTGACACTGCAGTGCCACTCCAAGATGGGCCAGGTGTTTGTGTCGGCCACTTGGGTCGCTTAGCTTAGTCATCCAGCGACCTCGGTGCAAATTTTAGGACTAAAAATAATATTGTGAGGTGTGAGGTGTTCAGAATAGACTGAAAATGAGTGGAAATTATGGTTATTGAGGTTAATAATACTATGGGATCAAAATGACCCCCAAATTCTATGATTTAAGCTGTTTTTGATGTTTTTCATGCATCGTAATACAATCTTTCAAATGGTTGGTAAGTATCTTAGCTTTTTGCCAAAAAAGTAGAACTTCCTAGATTGTGATCCATGCAGCATCTCTGGTTTCTAGTTTAACTTGGCAGTTATTGTAAAACAAATTGCGTAAAACTTGACCATTGGATGGCAACTTACTGCCAGTAATTAGATGGGACATATATCCAATCAGAAAAATCTTGTCTTTCTGCCTCAAACTTACGCCACTTGTAGCTGTAGAGGACAAAGTTGAAGGTTCTGAATCCATTATTACTCACAGCTCTGGAAAACAAGAAATATAATATTTAAATATTATATACATTTAAAAAAACTTGTATTGAAACATTACTTTGATGGGTTTGAATGCAAAGAATTCAAAGAACAACAAAAGCATAGTTAAAAAGTTATTTTATCAAGTTTTTGTCTTTTTAAAAGTCAATTTTCTGGGTCCGGACTAAGAAAAACCCATATATCTTCCGATCTGTACGTTTGTCAAACAAGTTGTGGGAGTGAAAATTGAAGGCGGGAACATTCTCTACAAAACAAAAAAACACGTTTCTAGGATAAACCATTCTAATTTTATAGCGGAAAATCCCCTTTTGTTTTATTTATTTATTTTTTAAATAGCTGTTTTTTAATACTTTAGAGCTGATGAGGCAGCTCTTAACTAGTGATGAGCGGGTTCGGATCCTCGGGATCCGAACCCACCCGAACTTCACCTTTTTTTGCACAGGTCCGAGCAATTCGGATCCTCCCGCCTTGCTCGGTTAACCCGAGCGCGCCCGAACGTCATCATCCCGCGGTCGGATTCTCGCGAGATTCGCATTCTATATAAGGAGCCGCGCGTCGCCGCCATTTTTCACTCGTGCATTGGAGATGATCGTGAGAGGATGTGGCTGGCATCCTCTCAGTTTCTATGTTCAGTGGGCTGCAAATATCTGTGCTCAGTGTGCTGCAAATATCTGTGCTCAGTGTGCTTGCAAATATCTACGTTCTCTGCCTGAAAAATGCTCCATATCTGTGCTCAGTGTGCTGCAAATATCTGTGCTCATTGTGTTAATTGCTTTATTGTGGGGACTGGGGACCAGCAGTATTATATAGTAGGAGGACAGTGCCGAATTTTGCTGACCAGTGACAACCGGTATTATACATTCTCTGCCTGAAAAATGCTCCATATCTGTGCTGCACTGACCACCAGTATAACTATATATATAGCAGTATGGTACAGTAGTCCACTGCTCTACCTACCTCTGTGTCGTCAAGTATACTATCCATCCATACCTGTGGTGCATTTCAGTTTTGCACAGTTTGCTGACCACCAGTATATAATATATGACAGTACGGTACAGAAGGCCACTGCTCTACCTACCTCTGTGTCGTCAAGTATACTATCCATCCATACCTGTGGTGCATTTCAGTTTTGCACAGTTTGCTGACCACCAGTATATAATATATAGCAGTACGGTACAGTAGGCCACTGCTCTACCTACCTCTGTGTCGTCAAGTATACTATCCATCCATACCTGTGGTGCATTTCAGTTTTGCACAGTTTGCTGACCACCAGTATATAATATATAGCAGTACGGTACAGAAGGCCACTGCTCTACCTACCTCTGTGTCGTCAAGTATACTATCCATCCATACCTGTGGTGCATTTCAGTTTTGCACAGTTTGCTGACCACCAGTATATAATATATAGCAGTACGGTACAGAAGGCCACTGCTCTACCTACCTCTGTGTCGTCAAGTATACTATCCATCCATACCTGTGGTGCATTTCAGTTTTGCACAGTTTGCTGACCACCAGTATATAATATATAGCAGTACGGTCGGTACAGAAGGCCACTGCTCTACCTCTACCTCAATTCCACCGTGGAGACATTCACCAGCAATTGCCTCCTGAAAGTACACAGGGACCTGAGATGGTGGATTCCAGTGGGGACGAATTAATAATCTGTGAGGAGGGGGATGCACACAGTGAAAGGGGTGAGGAATCGGAGGAAGAGGAGGAGGTGGACATCTTGCCTTTGTAGAGCCAGTTTGTGCAAGGAGAGATTGATTGCTTCTTTTTTTGGTGGGGGCCCAAACCAACCAGTTATTTCAGTCACAGTCGTGTGGCAGACCCTGTCGCTGAAATGATGGGTTTGTTAAAGTGTGCATGTCCTGTTTGTACAATATAAGGGTGGGTGGGAGGGCCCAAGGACAATTCCATCTTGCACTTCTTTTTTCTTTCATTTTTCTTTGCATCATGTGCTGTTTGGGGACTATTTTTTGAAGTGCCATCCTGTCTGACACTGCAGTCCCACTCCTAGATGGGCCAGGTGTTTGTGTTGGTCACTTGGGTCGCTTAGCTTAGTCACACAGCTACTTCATTGCGCCTCTTTTTTTCTTTGCATCATGTGCTGTTTGGGGACTATTTTTTCGAAGTGCCATCCTGTCTGACACTGCAGTGCCACTCCTAGATGGGCCAGGTGTTTGTGTCGGCCACTTGGGTCGCTTAGCTTAGTCATCCAGCGACCTCGGTGCAAATTTTAGGACTAAAAATAATATTGTGAGGTGTGAGGTGTTCAGAATAGACTGAAAATGAGTGGAAATTATGGTTATTGAGGTTAATAATACTATGGGATCAAAATGACCCCCAAATTCTATGATTTAAGCTGTTTTTGAGGGTTTTTTGTAAAAAAAACACCCGAATCCGACAAAAAATTTTCAGGGAGGTTTTGCCAAAATGCGTCCGAATCCAAAACACGGCCGTGGAACCGAATCCAAAACCAAAACACAAATCCCGAAAAATTTCCGGTGCACACCACTACTCTTAACGTTATTAAATCATGCTGAAACTTCGACAATCTCATGTTTACATCAATTGGCAACTTTGTAGGGGTTCCCATCGAAGATACATTAAAAAAATATTTCCCCTTATGTCTTGCAACCACACTAATGTCCATATTCGACACGCCTGCCACCTTCTCTTCCGTAATACACCCCAATGCCATTTCTTCCAATGGGGTGTATTCCAAACTCTCAGGAAAACGCCCACCACCTGCCCCCTCGCATGTCGCCAGCAGGCAGCCATCTTCCCATTCAGCCAGGACTTGAAGTCCGCCCATCTATAATAAGTTATAATATAGAGGATACATATTCAACATATGTTACAAAATAATTTTTGAAAACACTCTTTACAAGTTACTGGTACATTCTGATATTTTTTTTATATAAAATATAACCAATATATATACACCAATGTTTACAGTATTTGTTATCTCCACTCAAAAGCACACCACCTATAGTAGATGAGTTTATCCTACTCGTCATTGTACCCATACACACTGTCCTCGTGAGCTGACCAGTATGCACAGGCACACGTTTGTTATTTAATATTCACACACATGATTATTCGCACCAATAGTTCACTCAAGGCATGTAAAAATAACACAATTCTACACACTCTTTTAAAAGCTTACTGGTTTATACTCTAATAGTGGTTGTCAAAAACATAGTTATTTTGTCTAAAATTTTTAACAAACAAAAACCACTGTATTAATTCAGAACTGCAGACCTAAACACCCCGGGCCCTGTACAGTAGCAGACAGGCTCGGGCTGGCCCACAGAGGTACAGGGGAAACCACCTGGTAGGCCCCACTGCCTGGGGGGCCCTCCTCCTCTAGGGATCAGGTTCTAGACTGTGCACTTGAATTATATGTTATACATATGTTACCTTATACTGCACAGGATTATGATGTATTCTAATCTCTACAGTACATTGCCGTCATTAATCTGGCACATTATCATGCATGCACTAGCATTAATTACTATATAAATTATCAAGGAGTCCAGACCAGGTACTCTATAATGGTTAGCCAAACCTCTGTGGTGGCTGGCCACACCCCCTTTGGAGGCTGGCCACACCTCTAATCATGGACCCCTATCACTGCATACCCCCAGTGGGCCCTTCATGCTCCAGTCCGACACTCGTAACAGAGTATAGCTGAATTATCCTTCATGGCTTATACCCATACACACTGTCCTTGAGAGATTTACAGTATGCACATGCACACAATTACTTTACACTTAGTGAATATTCACACAGGCAAAGGCAAGCAAAGCACAATAGTACTCTTTCATGTATACCATCTTTTAAGTTCCTGTGATGTGCGGATGATGGGCACCTTCACGTTGACCGCATCTGTAATCTCTTGCCAGATGCGCTCCTTCATTGCTACACCCATGTTCTTGTGTCCATGGTGGACTTTGGAGGTGATTCAGACCTGATCGCTGGCCTGCTAAATTTGTTGTGCTGCGTTCAGATAGTCGTCGCCCAAAGGGAGTGTATATTCGCCGTCTAAGTGTGCAATCACATGTGTACACGAGCTGCTAAAACTCCCTCAGTCAGCGGACATCTGCAAATCCGTACACACCACACTCACCAGTGAATGATTTTTCCTCTGTGTGCAGTCCATGCGCAGTCCAGGACTTACTCCTACAGTGCATTAAGAACAGGCTAATTGGGTCCAGAGCTGATGTAACCCACCCTCCCTGAAATCGATTGCGTTTTCCCTGACACTCACAGAAAACGGTCAGTTACCACCCACAAACGGCCTCTTCCTGTCAATCAGCTTGCGAATGGTTGTGCATCTGCATTTCTTGCACCATCCTGACCAGTGATTCCTGTTGTTGTTTGCTGATGCACGTGCGCATTGCGGTGCATACGCATGCGCAGTCTATGGCTGATCGCCCGCTGTGCAAAAATGAACAGCAGCGATCAGCTCTGTATTGGGCCTTTTGTCCATTGCTTGAGGGACCAGAATGGCAAGCTCCCTCCTGCCAAATGGAGGTTCTCTTTTCTTTTTCTCCTTCTCCTGTGTTGCCTGAGAATTGGATTCCTGAGACTGGGTACTGGGCCCAGATACCTGTATTGCCTGAGAATGGGATTCCTGAGACTGGGTGCTGGGCCCTGATACCTGTATTGCCTGAGAATGGGATTCCTGAGACTGGGTACTGGGCCCTTATACTTGTGTTGCCTGAGAATGGGATTCCTGAGACTGGGTACTGGGCCCTGATACCTGTATTGCCTGAGAATGGGATTCCTGAGACTGGGTGCTGGGCCCTGATATCTGTATTGTCTGAGAATGGGATTCCTGAGACTGGATACTGGGCCCTGATACCTGTGTTGCCTGAGAATGGGATTCCTGAGACTGGGTACTGGGCCCTGATACCTGTATTGCCTGAGAATGGGATTCCTGAGACTGGGTGTTGGGCCCTGATACCTGTGTTGCCTGAGAATGGGATTCCTGAGACTGGGTACTGGGCCCTGTTACCTGTATTGCCTGAGAATGGGATTCCTGAGACTGGGTGTTGGGCCCTGATACCTGTGTTGTCTGAGAATGGGATTCCCGAGACTGGATACTGGGCCCTGATACCTGTGTTGCCTGAGAATGGGATTCCTGAGACTGGGTACTGGGCCCTGATACCTGTGTTGCCTGAGAATGGGATTCCTGAGACTGGGTACTGGGCCTGATACCTGTATTGCCTGAGAATGGGATTCCTGAGACTGGGTACTGGGCCCTGATACCTGTATTGCCTGAGAATAGGATTCCTGAGACTGGGTACTGGGCCCTGATACCTGTATTGCCTGAGAATGGGATTCCTGATACTGAGTGCTGGGCCCTGATACCTGTATTGCCTGAAAATGGGATTCCTGAGACTGGGTACTGGGACCTGATACCTGTATTGCCTGAGAATGGGATTCCTGAGAATGGGTGCTGGGCCTTGATACCTGTGTTGTCTGAGAATGGGATTCCTGAGACTGGGTAGTGGGCCCTGATACCTGTATTGCCTGAGAATGGGATTCCTGAGACTGGGTGCTGGGCCCTGATATCTGTATTGTCTGAGAATGGGATTCCTGAGACTGGATACTGGGCCCTGATACCTGTGTTGCCTGAGAATGGAATTCCTGAGACTGGGTGTTGGGCCCTGATACCTGTGTTGCCTGAGAATGGAATTCCTGAGACTGGGTAGTGGGCCCTGATACCTGTATAGCCTGAGAATGGGATTCCTGAGACTGGGTGCTGGGCCCTGATATCTGTATTGTCTGAGAATGGGATTCCTGAGACTGGATACTGGGCCCTGATACCTGTGTTGCCTGAGAATGGAATTCCTGAGACTGTGTGTTGGGCCCTGATACCTGTGTTGCCTGAGAATGGGATTCCTGAGACTGGGTGCTGGGCCCTGATATCTGTATTGTCTGAGAATGGGATTCCTGAGACTGGGTACTGGGCCCTGATACCTGTGTTGCCTGAGAATGGGATTCCTGAGATTGGGTACTGGGCCCTGATACCTGTGTTGCCTGAGAATGGGATTCCTGAGACTGGGTACTGGGCCCTGATACCTGTGTTGCCTGAGAATGGGATTCCTGACACTGGGTACTGGGCCCTGATACCTGTGTTGCCTGATAATGGAATTCCTGAGACTGTTTACTGGGCCCTGATACCTGTATTGCCTGAGAATGGGATTCCTGAGACTGGGTACTGGGCCCTGATACCTGTGTTGCCTGAGAATGGAATTCCTGAGACTGGGTGCTGGGCCCTGATATCTGTATTGTCTGAGAATGGGATTGCTGAGACTGGATACTGGGCCCTGATACCTGTGTTGCCTGAGAATGGGATTCCTGAGACTGGGTACTGGGCCCTGATACCTGTATTGCCTGAGAATGGGATTCCTGAGACTGGATACTGGGCCCTGATACCTGTGTTGCCTGAGAATGGAATTCCTGAGACTGGGTGTTGGGCCCTGATACCTGTGTTGCCTGAGAATGGAATTCCTGAGACTGGGTAGTGGGCCCTGATACCTGTATAGCCTGAGAATGGGATTCCTGAGACTGGGTGCTGGGCCCTGATATCTGTATTGTCTGAGAATGGGATTCCTGAGACTGGATACTGGGCCCTGATACCTGTGTTGCCTGAGAATGGAATTCCTGAGACTGTGTGTTGGGCCCTGATACATGTGCTGCCTGAGAATGGGATTCCTGAGACTGGGTGCTGGGCCCTGATATCTGTATTGTCTGAGAATGGGATTCCTGAGACTGGGTACTGGGCCCTGATACCTGTGTTGCCTGAGAATGGGATTCCTGAGACTGGGTACTGGGCCCTGATACCTGTGTTGCCTGAGAATGGGATTCCTGAGACTGGGTACTGGGCCCTGATACCTGTGTTGCCTGAGAATGGGATTCCTGAGACTGGGTACTGGGCCCTGATACCTGTGTTGCCTGAGAATGGAATTCCTGAGACTGGGTACTGGGCCCTGATACCTGTGTTGCCTGAGAATGGGATTCCTGAGACTGGGTACTGGGCCCTGATACCTGTATTGCCTGAGAATGGGATTCCTGAGACTGGGTACTGGGCCCTGATACCTGTGTTGCCTGAGAATGGAATTCCTGAGACTGGGTGCTGGGCCCTGATATCTGTATTGTCTGAGAATGGGATTCCTGAGACTGGATACTGGGCCCTGATACCTGTGTTGCCTGAGAATGGGATTCCTGAGACTGGGTACTGGGCCCTGATACCTGTATTGCCTGAGAATGGGATTCCTGAGACTGAGTGCTGGGCCCTGATACCTGTATTGCCTGAGAATGGGATTCCTGAGACTGGATACTGGGCCCTGATACCTGTGTTGCCCGAGAATGGGATTCCTGAGACTGGGTACTGGGCCCTGATACCTGTGTTGTCTGAGAATGGGATTCCTGAGACTGGGTGCTGGGCCCTGATACCTGTGTTGCCTGAGAATGGGATTCCTGACACTGGGTACTGGGCCCTGATACCTGTGTTGCCTGAGAATGGAATTCCTGAGACTGGGTGCTGGGCCCTGATATCTGTATTGTCTGAGAATAGGATTCCTGAGACTGGATACTGGGCCCTGATACCTGTGTTGCCTGAGAATGGGATTCCTGAGACTGGGTACTGGGCCCTGATACCTGTATTGCCTGAGAATGGGATTCCTGAGACTGAGTGCTGGGCCCTGATACCTGTATTGCCTGAGAATGGGATTCCTGAGACTGGATATTGGGCCATGATACCTGTGTTGCCTGAGAATGGGATTCCTGAGACTGGGTGTTGGGCCCTGATACATGTGCTGCCTGAGAATGGGATTCCTGAGACTGGGTGCTGGGCCCTGATATCTGTATTGTCTGAGAATGGGATTCCTGAGACTGGGTACTGGGCCCTGATACCTGTGTTGCCTGAGAATGGGATTCCTGAGACTGGGTACTGGGCCCTGATACCTGTGTTGCCTGAGAATGGGATTCCTGAGACTGGGTACTGGGCCCTGATACCTGTGTTGCCTGAGAATGGAATTCCTGAGACTGGGTACTGGGCCCTGATACCTGTGTTGCCTGAGAATGGGATTCCTGAGACTGGGTACTGGGCCCTGATACCTGTATTGCCTGAGAATGGGATTCCTGAGACTGGGTACTGGGCCCTGATACCTGTGTTGCCTGAGAATGGAATTCCTGAGACTGGGTGCTGGGCCCTGATATCTGTATTGTCTGAGAATGGGATTCCTGAGACTGGATACTGGGCCCTGATACCTGTGTTGCCTGAGAATGGGATTCCTGAGACTGGGTACTGGGCCCTGATACCTGTATTGCCTGAGAATGGGATTCCTGAGACTGAGTGCTGGGCCCTGATACCTGTATTGCCTGAGAATGGGATTCCTGAGACTGGATACTGGGCCCTGATACCTGTGTTGCCCGAGAATGGGATTCCTGAGACTGGGTACTGGGCCCTGATACCTGTGTTGTCTGAGAATGGGATTCCTGAGACTGGGTGCTGGGCCCTGATACCTGTGTTGCCTGAGAATGGGATTCCTGACACTGGGTACTGGGCCCTGATACCTGTGTTGCCTGAGAATGGAATTCCTGAGACTGGGTGCTGGGCCCTGATATCTGTATTGTCTGAGAATAGGATTCCTGAGACTGGATACTGGGCCCTGATACCTGTGTTGCCTGAGAATGGGATTCCTGAGACTGGGTACTGGGCCCTGATACCTGTATTGCCTGAGAATGGGATTCCTGAGACTGAGTGCTGGGCCCTGATACCTGTATTGCCTGAGAATGGGATTCCTGAGACTGGATATTGGGCCATGATACCTGTGTTGCCTGAGAATGGGATTCCTGAGACTGGGTGTTGGGCCCTGATACCTGTATTGCCTGAGAATGGGATTCCTGAGACTGGGTACTGGGCCCTGATACCTGTGTTTGCCTGAGAATGGGATTCCTGATATCTGTGTTGCCTGAGAATGAGATACCTGAGACTGGGTACTTGGCCCTGATACCTGTGTTTGCCTGAGAATGAGATTCCTGATATCTGTATTGTCTGAGAATGGGATTCCTGAGACTGGGTGCTGGGCCTTGATATCTGTATTGTCTGAGAATGGGATTCCTGAGACTGGGTACTGGGCCCTGATACCTGTATTGCCTGAGAATGGGATTCCTGAGACTGGGTACTGGGCCCTGATACCGCTCCATCTGCACGGCCAGGTGCATGCTGTTGTTGTGCATTCTCTGCCTCTCTCTCTCTGCAACTCTTCTCCTTTCTGCGTCTGCACGTATCCACACAGTCACTTTGGTTAGATGCCTTGCAATCGGATGCATGGTAAAATTGCATGCTGCGGATGGAACTGGGGTGATTTTATATCAGAACGCACCCATAATGAGATCTTGCGCGGATGATGTGTGCATAATTTTGCAACTACAGGTTGAGTATCCCATATCCAAATATTCCGAAATACGGACTTTTTTGAGTGAGAGTGAGATAGTGAAACCTTTGTTTTCTGATGGATCAATGTCCACAAACTTTGTTTAATACTCAAAGTTAATAAAAATATTGTATTAAATGACCTTCAGGCAGTGTGTATAAGGTGTATATGAAACATAAATGAATTGTGTGAATGCAGACACACTTTGTTTAATGCACAAAGTTATAAAAAAATATTGGCTAAAATTACCTTCAGGCTGTGTGTATAAGGTGTATATGTAACATAAATGCATTCTGTGCTTAGATTTAGGCCCCATCGCCATGATATCTCATTATGGTATGCAATTATTCCAAAATATGGAAAAATCCCATATCCAAAATACCTTTGGTCCCAAGCATTTTGGATAAGGGAGACTCAACCTGTACAACTAATTGGGTGCCTTATTTAAGGAGGTGGTTTGCATCTGTGTGTTGTGGGTTTTGTTGAGCAGGAAACTGCAGGTTTTTTGGTCTTGGCGGTGTCCTACATTAGTAAGTGTACTTCTTTGTTTTATTTGTATGTTGATTCTGATTTATCAGCCATATGCATGTGTTTAAAATATTCTTTTACGTATAGGATAGTTGTGGTCTAAATTTCATTTGGATTTTTCAGTCCTTTTTGTCTTCGCCGGCAAGTATGTGTTTGTTTGCAGTGGTGTGGTGTGTACTCACAGTGTGATGTTGCACAACAACAAAGGCTGTTCTTGTATTTTGCGTGTTTTCATTTACTTTTTTTATGCCAAAACATTTTGTATTTCCATTTCTTCCCTTTGTGATAGTTGGCCTCATGGAAAACATAACACCTGTAAGTATTTGTTGCTGCAAACTTATATTGGACTCAATTTGTTGTCCCTTTTTGCTAATAATTTTTTTTTTTTTTAAATCCAGTTTGCTTCAGCGGTGTTATTGTATCGATTTTACGGCCAACCCCAACATGGTCCTTATCCTCTAAGGAAAAGGAGGCGTGCAAGGGATAAGATCTATCACACCCTTTTTGGTTTGCCTGATGATAAGGTGGTGCACAGCAATAGGCTGCCACCTTATGTCATCCTGGATACTCTCTTAATTATAGAGAGTAATCTAGGTGGTCATTCCGAGTTGTT
The DNA here is from genome assembly GCF_028390025.1 of Pseudophryne corroboree. Taxonomy (NCBI): domain Eukaryota; kingdom Metazoa; phylum Chordata; class Amphibia; order Anura; family Myobatrachidae; genus Pseudophryne; species Pseudophryne corroboree. Next base: position 1,012,741,583 of record NC_086445.1, on the reverse strand, counting down.
CGCTCGTTAATTTTTTATCGCAACGGAGCGATTATTCGCTAATGTGCATGCGCAATGTCCGCAGTGTGACTGCGGCAAGTAAATTTGCTATGCAGTTAGGTATTTTACTCACGGCATTACGAGGTTTTTTCTTCGTTCTGGTGATCGTAATGTGATTGACAGGAAGTGGGTGTTTCTGGGCGGAAACTGGCCGTTTTATGGGAGTGTGTGAAAAAACGCTACCGTTTCTGGGAAAAACGCGGGAGTGGCCGGAGAAACGGGGGAGTGTCTGGGCGAACGCTGGGTGTGTTTGTGACGTCAAACCAGGAACGACAAGCACTGAACTGATTGCAGATGCCGAGTAAGTGCGGAGCTACTCAGAAACTGCTAAGAAGTATCTATTCGCAATTCTGCTAATCTTTCGTTCGCAATTTTGATAAGCTAAGATTCACTCCCAGTAGGCGGCGGCTTAGCGTTTGCAAACCTGCTAAAAGCAGCTTGCGAGCGAACACCTCGGAATGAGGGCCCTAGTGAGCCAAACAAGCATTCCTACAGCAATTCCTCCACTGACTCAATTCTTTTCTGTGTTACACTTTTGAGTATCAGGATCCTTTCAACACTTTGTTGGGGTCTTGGGAGGAATCTCCCAGGCCTCAATTTGTGGGATCCCGAGGCGCATAAGAGCTGCTTTCCTGAAAAGAATAAAGCAGTTCATATCAATGCAATTGGATGTGGAGTCCATAGCTGTGGCCAAGCAGCAATTTCATGCAATTGCTGGCTTCCTACACATTGTAGGGGTAGTGGATGGCACACACATTCCATTTGCGGCTCCATCACATAATGAAATTCTATTTAGGAATAGAAGAATGTTACACTCTTTGAATGTGATGGTGGTTTGTGGCCCATTCCTCCAGATCCTTTCCCTGAATGCCCAGTTCCCAGGAAGTGCCCATGATTCTTACGTAATTCAGCAATCAGGGGTATGGCACAAATTAAGCTTGTGATGTGTGGCTTTTGGGTGAGTGTTTCTGACATAATTTGTAAAAAAAACCTGTGTGTATGTACATATTGAGCTACCTTGAATACTTTTTTTTTTCTTACAGGAGATAGTGGATATTGGGGGTAATTCCAAGTTGATCGCAACAGGAATTTTGTTAGCAGTTGGGCAAAACCATGGCCCTCATTCCGAGTTGTTCGCTCGGAAAATTTCATCGCATCGCAGCGATTTTCCGCTTAGTGCGCATGCGCAATGTCCGCACTGCGACTACGCCAAGTAAATTTGCTAAGAAGTTTGGATTTTTACTCACGGCTTTATCATCGCTCAGGCGATCGGAGTGAGATTTTACAGGAAGTGGGTGTTTCTGGGCGGAAACAGGCCGTTTTATGGGCGTGCGGGAAAAAACGCTACCGTTTCTGGGAAAAACGCGGGAGTGGCTGGAGAAACGGAGGAGTGTCTGGGCAAACGCTGGGTGTGTTTGTGACGTCAAACCTGGAACGACAAGCACTGAACTGATCGCAGATGCCGAGTAAGTGTCGAGCTACTCAGAAACTGCACAGAGATGTCTTATCTAGAGATGAGCGGATTCGGTTTTACTCGGTTTTACTCGGTTCTCAAAACCGAATCTTATTGGCTATCCAAAACACGTGACATCCGTGAGCCAATTAGATGCCGTTTTGAGAACCGAGTAAAACCGAGTAAAACCGAACCCGCTCATCTCTAGTCTTATCGCAATATTGCGAATCTTTCGTTTGCAATTTTACTATGCTAAGATTCACTCCCAGTAGGTGGCGGCTTAGCGTGTGCAAAGCTGCTAAAAGCAGCTTGCGAGCGAACAACTCGGAATGACCACCCATGTGCACTGCAGGGGAGGCAGATATAACATGTGCAGAAAGAGTTAGATTTGGGTGGGTTATTTTGTTTCTGTGCAGGGTAAATACCGGCTGCTTTATTTTTACACTGCAAATTAGATTGCAGATTGAACACACCACACCCAAATCTAACTCTCTGCACATGTTACATCTGCCTCCCCTGCAGTGCACATGGGGGGTCATTCCGAGTTGTTCGCTCGCAAGCGGATTTTAGCAGATTTGCTCATGCTAAGCCGCCGCCTACTGGGAGTGAATCTTAGCATCTTAAAATTGCGAACGATGTATTCGCAATATTGCGATTACACACCTCGTAGCAGTTTCTGAGTAACTTCAACCTTACTCGGCATCTGCGATCAGTTCAGTGCTTGTCGTTCCTGGTTTGACGTCACAAACACACCCAGCGTTCGCCCAGACACTCCCCCGTTTCTCCGGCCACTCCTGCGTTTTTTCCGGAAACGGTAGCGTTTTTTCCCACACGCCCATAAAACGGCCTGTTTCCGCCCAGTAACACCCATTTCCTGTCAATTACACTACGATCGCCAGAACGATGAAAAAGCCGTGAGTAAAAATCCTAACTGCATAGCAAATTTACTTGGCGCAGTCGCAGTGCGGACATTGCGCATGCGCATTAAGCGGAAAATCGCTGCGATGCGAAGATTTTTACCGAGCGAACAACTCGGAATGACCCCCAAGGTTTTGCCCAACTGCTAACAAAATTCCTGCTGCGATCAACTTGGAATTACCCCCATTGCACCCCTTGGCTCATGACTCTTTATTGCACACATACAGCGGGCCACAATCTGATTATAATGCTGCACTTACATCCACCAGACAGGTGGTGGAGCACACCTTTGTCCTTTTAAAAGGCCATTTTAGGGTGCTACACCGCACTGGTGGTGACCTCATGTACTCACCAGAAATGGTTAAGGAGTCATGTGGCTTTGCCGCAAGCTGAAATTTTGTCGCCAGAGGATGAGGAACCAGTGGTTAGCCATCTTCAAGGGCCGTAAAACAGGTGGGGACACCAAACTAGAGACAGAGTAGTAAGGTGATTTTTCAGGTATGTTTAAAAAAAAAAAATCATAATTTTTTTAAAGTTTTTTTGGGCAACTAACACATAATGTAAACTGACTGTTGTGAATTATGCTGTTTATTGTATCCAATATTACATATTTATTTAAATTTATTGCTTTTATTCTACATACTGTGCACCTGGAAAGTATTCACAGCGCTTCACTTTTTGTTATGTTACAGCCTTATTTCAAACAGGAATAAATCAATTTTTTCCTCATAATACATAACACAATGGGGGTAATTCAGACCTGATCGCTGCTGTGCATTTTCACACAGCGGGCGATCAGACACAAACTGTGCATGCATATGCACCGCGTTGCACAGGTGTGCCACACAGGTACAAAGCGGATCACCGCTCAGCGATGGGTTTGTGCAAAGGATCCATTCACACGGGCAATTGACAGAAAGAAGGCGTTTGAAGGTGTCAACTGACCATTTTCAGGGAGTGTTTTGAAAAACGCTGGTATGTCCATGCATTTGCAGGAAGGGTTCCTGACGTCAAATCCGGTCCCGGACAGGCTGATGTGATCACAGTGGCTGAGTAAGTCCTGCGCTGCGCAGAGCCTGCACAAAATCTGTTTGTGCAGCTCTACTACACATGCGTCGCACACTTGTACAGCTAAAATACACTACCCCTGTAGGCAGCAACTATCTGATCGCAGGGCTGCAAAAAATGCACCCTAGCGATCAGGTCTGAATTACCCCCAATACCCCATAATAACAATGTGAAAAAAGTTTTTTTTTTTTTTGCAACATTATTAAAATTAAAAAACTAAGAAATCACATGTACATAATTATTCACAGCCTTTGCTCAATACTTGGTTGATGCATCTTTGTCAGCAATTACAGCCTCAAGTCTTTTTGAATATGATGCCACAAGCTTGGCACACCTATCTTTGCCCAGTTTTGGCCATTTCTCAAGCTCCATCAGGTTGGATGGGAAGCATCGGTGCACAGCCATTTTCAGATCTCTCCATAGATGTTCAATCGGATTCAAGCCTGGGCTCTGGCTGGGTCACTCAAGGACATTCACAGAGTTGTCCTGAAGCCACTCCTTTGATAACTTGGCTATGTGCTTAGGGTCATTGTCGTGCTGAAAGATGAACTGTCGCCCCAGTCTGAGGTCAAGAGCACTCTGGAGCAGGTTTTCATCCAGGATGTCTCTGTACATTGCTGCATTAATCTTTCCCTCTATCCTGATTAGTCTCCCAGTCCCTGCTGCTGGAAAACATCCCCACAGCATGATGCTGCCACCACCATGCTTCAATGTAGGAATGGTATTGGCCTGATGATAAGCTGTGCCTGGTTTCCTCCAAACATGACCCCTGGCATTCACTCCAAAGAGTTCAATCTTTGTCTCATCAAACCAGAGAACTTTGTTCTGAGTCCTTCAGGTGCATTTTGGCAAACAACAGGCGGGCTGCCATGTGCTTTTTACTAAGGAGTGGCTTCCGTCTGGCCACTCTTCCATACAGGCATGATTGGTGAATTGCTGCAGAGATGGTTGTCCTTCTGAAAGGTTCTCCTCTCTCCACAGAGGAATGATGTAACTCTGACAGAGTGACCATCGGGTTCTTGGTCACCTCCCTGACTAGGGCCCTTCTCCCCCGATCACTCAGTTTAGACGGCCGGCTAGCTCTAGGAAGAGTCCTGGTAGTTTTGACATCTTCTATTTATGGATGATAGAGGACACTGTGGTCATTGGGACCTTCAAAGCTGCAGATATTTTTCTGGACCCTTCCCCAGATTTGTGCCTGAAGACAATCCTGTCTCGTAGGTCTACAGACAATTCCTTTGACTTCATGCTTGTTTTGTGCTCAGACATGCACTGTCAAGTTGGGACCTTATATAGACAGGTGTGTGCCTTATCAAATTATGTCCAATCAACTAAAATTACCACAGGTGGACTCCAATTAAGCTGTAGGAACATCTCAATGATGATCAATGGAAAAAGGATGCACCTGAGCTCAATTTTGAGTTCCGTGGCAAAGGCTGTGAGTACTTATGTACATGTGATTTCTTAGTTTTTTATTTTTGTTGTCATTATGGCGTATTGTGTGTAGAATTTTGAGGGGGGGGGGGGATGCATTTATTCCATTTTGGAATGTGGCTGTAACATAACAAAATGTGGAAAAAGTGAAGCGCTGTGAATACTTTCCGGATGCACTGTATATTGCACACTATGATATTGATAGTACCATTTTAATAATGAAGGCTCATAATAGCGTGCCCTTATGCACAAACTTATTTTGGTTCTGTACCCAAAAACACCAGTTATTGTGCCTTATTGTGAATTTTGAAATGTGCCTTGCATGTGTTAAGGAGCAACAACAGTAGTGATTGAGAAAGGATGTGCACACACCATAGATGTTTTTGAAACATTGATGTACTATGTAAAGTATTATTTTGCCATTGATGTGGGATGAGATGGTTTGTGTACATTGGCCCTCATTCCGAGTTGATCGCTAGCTGCCGTTGTTCGCAGCGCAGCGATCAGGCTAAAAATCGGCACTTCTGCGCATGCGTATGGTGCGCACTGCGCACGCGCGACGTACTTTCACGAAAGCCGATGCAGTTTTACACAAGCTCTAGCGATGCTTTTCAGTTGCACTGCTGGCCGCTGAGTGATTGACAGGAAGTGGGTGTTTCTGGGTGGTAACGACCGTTTTCGGGGAGTGTGTGTAAAAACACAGGTGTGTCAGATAAAAACGCAGGAGTGGCTGGGGAAACGTAGGCGTGGCTGGCCGAACGCAGGACGTGTTTGTGACGTCAAAACAGGAACTAAACAGTCTGAAGTGATCGCTAGCTAGGAGTAAAGGCCAGTACTCACTGCCAGATGTGGGGAGAGATGTGTGCTGAGCGTGCGGGTGGAGTGGGGGGGGGTGCTCATTTCACCCAGCGACCCGCTAGATTGGTCTGCATGCAGGCCAATCTAGCACCAGCGATAGCGATGCGCGGGGCTGCGCATCGCTATCGCTGTGAGGGGGATTACTCACGGAGAGATCACTGCTTAAAATCTTAGCAATCTAGTCAGATTGCTTAGATTTTAAGCGGCGATCGCTCCGTGAGTAATCCCCCTCAAGTATCGAGCTACTCTGAAACTGCACAATCTTTTTTGTAGCAGCGCTGCGATCCTTTCGTTCGCAATTCTGCTAAGATTCACTCCCAGAGGGCGGCGGCTTAGCGTTTGCACTGCTGCTAAAAGCAGCTAGCGAGCGAACAACTCGGAATGAGGGCCATTGTTAGCACATTCTTTGTAATTTTAATTTTATAAAAATTTAGTTTTGGGCACCCAATGTGGCAGGAGCCAGTTCATTGGTGCTGTCGCAAAACTTGTAAAGACAGGCTCAGATTGTACTATTGGTCACTTAAATGGATGACCATTGTGTGTATCAAACATCCCTGGTAATCCATTGCATATAGGATGGCCAATCCCGGGATCAGCAATTAGGTTGTCAAACTACAATATACAGTGTTTGATCACTTAATTGTTTAATTACACATCGATTCCTTAGGTTCATAGGCAAACGCAGGGTGGATTTCCGGTTGTCCAGAAACCCCCCTTCTCTTGGCAAGTGCCTCAAATTATGACAAAAATAGCAATGGTATATAATACGGTTACAAGAGCTGCAGCCACATTATGCAGTTTAAGGGACAGAGCAGATCTGATGCACATGCCCAGTGGTAGCAGCTTCTTCTACCATGTTTGCTGGGTGTGTGGATCTGAGTCCTCAATCAGTGCACTGGACCAGAGAGCAGCTACTAGGAAGAAGAGACAGGAGCCTTGCCATGAGGTGGGAAAATGTGGGCTTAGAAAGTGCAGTACTGGTTCTATTATGTTTTTATATTCATTTATTATGGTATATTTAACCTTTTCCTGACCACTTATTTATATAATTTAAATATTTGATACAGACTATACTAGAGAGCATCTATAGTTATAAACCATCTATAGTGTTCAATATTAATACTGTATTTCATGCAGTATCCAGTGTATAAAAAGACCAATGTTTGCATTAATGTCCAGGGTTGTTACTAGGTTCTTCTGCAGCTCCGCCAGACTCCCGCACATGCTCCAATGTTCCACAGAGTGGGAAATTGTAGACTTCATTGGGAAACCCCACTCTAGAAATCCTGCGTTTGCCGCTGAGGTTGAATGTATTTTTAAACCAAACAAAAAAAAACAGCCTTTTAATAATAAACCCAACTTTTTTGTGCAACCATGTGTTCTGGGTGTGTTCTAGTGTATGTTCACACATGTGCACACTGATCGCAACACATTGCCGATGAGCATGTGAATGCATACTGTTGCGATCAGATCTTAATTAGGCCCATTGCATGGTTGGGTTTCAGTTTGTTATAAAACCAATCTTTAGTAAATTTGGGGAGCCTATTTTTATTTATGTAAAAACCATTGATTGTTGGTTCTATGTTCTAAAAGATTCTAAAGATGGGTTTTTGGTTGTTATGCCAAAAACCCAAAACCGGTCTTTGGTAAATACAGTATACCCCATATAGAAAGGTAGAGAGAGAGAGAGAGAGAGAGAGAATGAGTCAAAATAAATAATTAAAGAAGTGAATAGAGAGACAAAATGGAAGTGATTGGATTAATGAAAGTAAAACTAAAGCCCCATACACACTGGGGGATTTTGAGCTGAAAGCAGTTCAGTTTTGGTGTGTTGAGCTGCTTTCAAAGCCGCCCAGCAGAGGCGGATTGGCCATAGGGTTTACAGGGAAGATTCCCGGAGGGCCGACGCACCTGTTTTTGTTTGAGGACATGTGGTCCTTTTTATAGACATAATGAATAAGATGCAAAATAATTAGCATATATGAAAATGACTTTGCCACTTAGCCTGTGATTGCAGATGATCTAGTGTATGCTCTGTCTGCCTGCTTGGCTGACATATAAGATTGAGTGAATAGTGATTGGGATACGGTTGGTCTAATAACCAAGAAAATATATCTTTCTAAAGAATGATATAGTTTCCTAAATTCTGAAGATGTATCATATAATGTGCTCATAATATTTAATTTTATTTCTTTTTAACTTCCCCCTTGATGCTGGACATGCCCACTATCTGGAAAGTCTTGGGGGGAGGGTGCTGCTGCCATGGCCCATGGCTAGACCTTACACCTCTGGTGCTGCCCATGTGGGGCCACTAGTACAAATTTTTCCGGGGCCGCTTTCTGTTCCCAATCCACCCCTGCCGCCCAGTGTGTATGCCCTGGCGATGAGCACTGATGCACACTCCAGCTTCATCGCTGGTGCAGCCGTTCATCTGCTGGTATCACTAGCATATGAACGGCGGGGTGGACGGCTTTCCATAGCATCCTGCTATGGAAAGTCATTCACCCCCGCTGACCACGCTGGGCAGGGGGGAAAAGCGCTCAGCGTGTATGCACCTTAATGTTAAGATTAGAGTAAACCACTATTACTATTGAGGAAAATGAAAGTTTTTGCATCAACTTAAAGACCAAATTTAGCAACACAAGGTCCAGTAACCCAGCCAATGACATAGAGAACGGGTAAATGATAAAGGTAATAAGGAGGCGAGTTTCAGTCATTAAAGAATATTAGCCAGGTACAGTGACAAACGCTGGATTTCTAGAGGGGGGTTTCCACATTCAATCCACAATCTCCCACTCTGCGGAACATTGTAGCAAGTTCGGGAATCTGGGGGAGTGGTGGAAGAACCTAGTACCGACCTTGAACATTAATGTAACTAAACATTGGTGTTTTTATACACTGGATACTGTATGAAATACAGTATTAATATCTAACACAATAGTTTAGGCTGTAGCAAACATATTTAAATAATACATAAATACACAAACATAATAGAACCAGTGCTGCACTTTCTAAGCACACATTCTCCCACCTCATAGGAAGGCTCCTGCCTCTACTTCCTGGTAGCTGCTCTCTGGTCCAGTGCACTGATTGAGGACTCAGAGCCACACACACAGCAAACTAGGTAGAATAAGCTGCTACAACTGGGCATGTGCAGCAGCACTATCCCTTAAACTGCATGATGTGGCAGCAGCTCTAGTAATCGTATTATATACTATTGCTATTGTCATAATTTGAGCCACTGGCCAGCAACCAGAACCCCCCCCCCCCAGGTTTGCCTACGAGGTAACACTAAGTGACCATCAGAGAATCATAGAGAGGGAAATCACCAGACAATATGGGCCTAATTCAGATCTGATCGCTCCGCCGCAAATTTGCAGAGGTTTGTGATTGGATAGTCGCGGCCCAGAAATAACGAATAAATTGTTTGTTTGTTTTTAAAATAGAAATAAATGTTAAATTAGGCTTGTTTTGCATTTATTGGCATTTTAAATACAAACTTAAGAAACTATTAAGTAATATACCCCTACAGTAAATCTGAATTTTTAATTTTATTTTTTATTTACTGAACTAGGTATAACGGTTACTAACATCACTACTGAAACTAAACTGCTTAACTTACTAATTGAAAAAGGTTTATTTTCTATAGTAGAAAGAGATATTTGACTATTATCGCATTTATTGTAATAAATATATATTTAGCAGAATTTTGGAATAGCTTGTAAAGCTTTTTGGAGGTTCCTTTTTGGAGTGAGTAAATCATATTGAAAACAAAGTGTCAGATAAGTTATTAGAAAATACATTTTTATTGAAGCAATGTGCATTATGACAAACACTGAAGTAAAGTAATGATGTAGAACTATATATTCACACAATATAAACATGGATGGTAAGGTAATTCACAAAAACATGTTATTTCTGAAAATTATATTGCAACATAACATTTCTTTACATTACATGCTTAGACAGAGGAATGGTCTTGAGAACCGACTACCTGCAAGTGAATTAAAGGAGGTGGTACTTTAATTCATTTGAAATTGGTTAGACTCCTCTATCAGTCTCAGCTTCTAAAACATGGCATGTTGGAGGCATCTCTGAATTTTTGTGACTATATTTAGGGTATCTACAGTATGTGGCTCCTCCACACAGAGAAGAAATGACCCCTGTAGTATTCCTTACTCCACAGTGTTTCCACCCAACCCATACTAAAAGGGTTTATAAGAATTAATGACAATGGTGGAGACCCCACTGCAGTCCCCCACTGTAATAAAGTTTTTCTCCCAGGAATTTGTTGTGTCCTCATGTTATTTATTGTGTTTCAGGTATTATGCCCAACATTGGCCATGCTGGGATGAATGGAACAAAGTTGACTAAAATCTGCTCTGATTAATGCCTAACCAAATTCCAGAAGTGTCTGACCATTGGGTATTCCCATTAGCAATGGTAAATGGTAAATTCCTCTTGATTGCACCTAAGGTACCTGTGGTTGGAGCCATTTGGAAATAGCTTTGGGGGCGATAAAGAGGTACTATGGAGTAAAGTGAGGAGATGCTCATTAAATGGGATAGCAATCAAGAGTTTGCAAGAGGTAGAGGTGAGTGTATGGACAAGACAGGGCTGGGGAAAGGGAAATGTATCAGCCCTCTGGATAAAGAAGGTGTTGTGTGATATAAAACTGATTGTATAATACAGGTAAATAGACTTTTAGATGGGAGTAGGTTGAAACTGTAGAACGTCCAGATGAACGCACTAGTGAGCAGAGGAAAAATATCATGCATCTGACTAGCATAGTGCAATAGCTGCAAAGAAGCAATAGGGTCATGGACCAGGCAGCCCACTCTCCAAATGGTGAAGAAGAAAAAGCCCAAGATATTATGAAAATTGGGGGTCAAGAACAAAGGATGTGTGTAGAGACTTGTGGGCATTTAGATGTACAGTATGCTGTAAAATGTGCCAAAGCCTTCAGGTAGTCCATAGCAGGGGTAGATTGGCCATAGGGCTCACCAGGAAGATTCCTGGTAGGCAGACGTGTCTTTGGGGCCTGTTTTGTGTGTTGTTATGTGGCTCCACCCCACACATTACAGGAAGCCCACCACACTCAGTACTTTGCATTGTTCCCATTCATTGTGTTATTCCATCTCTGCAGTACAGAGAACTCTGCCAACCAGTGATGCTGCCATTGATACATCGCATGTGATACATCTTGTGCTGCCCTTGTTGGGCCAATTCTACAAAATTGTATAGGGTCACTTTTAGTTCCCAATCTGCCCCTAGTCTCAGACACAATTGCAGCAAAAGATGCAACGAAGGCCGCAACTGCATACAATGAGGTTCTATGAGGAGGGATCCCGCCGCCCCCTCAGCAGACCCACCCCCTCATCAGACCGCACCCCCATTAGGGCTCCTTCCATAAATTTCCTGGGCTGGTTTTCCATCCCAATCCACCCCTGGTCCATAGCAATGGATTTTCAAAGAGTAAGATAAGTTATTAGACTTGTGCTTCAGTCATTTCCTGTGACATTTTCAACCTTCCTACAGCAATAGCTTCCCCTGATGAAAGTCATCACTGAGTAGTATTCTGCTTATTCTCGCTCTTGTTACAGTTATCGGTCTCGCCTCTTTCTATGCAATGGCTAGGACACTCTCTTTCCAAAGATACAAAAAGAAAAAAGCTAGAAAAGCGCTGACAAACTGAACAATGCTAAAATTCAATTAATTTTATAAAAATGTGTCTTTCCAAAGATAGCAACTGTGTAAATGCCATTGCAGATAACCAGGGCCGTCTTTTTGTATGGGCTCAATTGGCAGTTGCCCAAGGGCACCAACAGAATAAGAGTCCTAGGCTGATAGCTGAGGGTCCTTTTTTATGGGGGTGTTATGCACACCAGTGCCTGCAGGAATGTACTGGTGTCTGACCTGTTATGCACACCAGTGCCTGCAGGAATGTACTGGTGTCTGAACTGTTATGCACACCAGTGCCTGCAGGAATGTACTGGTGTCTGAACGGATAGGGATGCAAAACAAATGAACTCACAGACAGACTGGGGAATATGACATTACGTACACAGAAGGTGATAGGGTAACAAAATAAACACAAAGTGAACAGAGAAGCCCAGAGGCTAAGAAACTGGGTGTCTTCCTATTATTAGGAATGCTCAGATGAAAAAAGCAAGATGTTGTGTTTTAATATGTAGAGAAGCCCGAAATGCTGTTGCTAAGGGAAACAGCAAAACCCTAAAGGGTTACCAACGGGTGTGGCAGTAAACTCCTTGGTCAGAGATGGAATGATAGACACAAGGAGAGTCTCCACAATCCTAATCCTCACTTGCAGTGCACAGGTTCAGCTTACTGCCACTAAACTGAATACCTGAACACCTTGCACAGTGAGACAGGATTTAGGCAGGCAGTCTGAGAATACAGCCGCAAACCTGCTAAGTTCACAGAGTAGCAAAAGAACCCCAGCAGGTTAAACGACTGACTCCAGTCTTACTGCTAGGTCTGGATTGGCAGAGTGTAGTACCAAATCCCCAGGCCTATTTGCAGTAAGCAACAACAAATTCAAAGCTACACAGTACTGGCTAACTTTCAGGAACTGACTAACCAACAAAGATTCAGCAGCATCTGCTTAACCTGCGAAGAGGCCTTATAAAGCAGGTGCTGTCCACGCCCCACTCAGACCTCACAGACTGTGAGCACAAAAACCAGCACCGGATCCCCTGCCGTGCACAGAGCCTGTAACCACTGCACAGCAAAAGACCCGAACCGGAGTATCAGCTGCGCTCAGGTTACTCCGCTAGCACTTGTCTCCCGGTTGCCATGACGACGTGGCAGCACAGGGCAGGAGACCCTAACAGTACCCCCCCTCTGACGAGGGGTCAAAGAACCCCTACCACCGGGTTTATCGGGGAACTGCGAGAAGAAAGAGCGTATCAGTCTGGGGGCATGAAGATCACAACTGCGCACCCACGACCGCTCCTCCGGGCCATACCCCTTCCAGTGCACCAAAAATGACAGCCGACCCCGAACCATCTTGGAGTCAAGAATCTTTTCAACAACAAACTCCTTCTGGCCACGTATCAGAAGAGGAGAAGGTCTTCCACTGGAAGAAGGATTACTAATCGCCCGTTTTAAAAGGGAACAATGAAATGTTTTATTGATACCCAAAGAACGGGGCAGGTCTAACTGAAATGCCACCGGATTGATTACCCTGGTGATCTTATAAGGGCCGATGAACCGGGGGCCTAACTTATGAGATGGCTGTCTCAACTTCAAATTCTTGGTAGACAACCAGACGAAGTCTCCTAATTTGAAGCTGCAGGGTCTTTTCCGCTTATCAAAAACCCTTTTGGTCACTAATGACACAGACACAAGGGCTTTCTTCACTTTCCTCCAAATACCTCTAAGGACAGAAACCACAGAGGAACCACCAGGCGTGGAGTCCAGGGGGTCAAAAGAATTGGCCTTAGGATGATGCCCATACACACAAAGGAAGGGAGAGATCCCTGTAGCAGAGTGAGCCGCGTTGTTATAGGCAAACTCCGCCATGGACAGATGAGCAACCCAGTCAGTCTGACACTTGGAGACATAACACCTGAGGAACTGCTCCAAGGACTGGTTCACCCTTTCAGTCTGCCCATTAGACTGCGGATGGTAGCCTGACGACAAGCTGACAGAAATCTGGAGATCGGAACAAAATGCCCTCCAGAATTTGGCCACAAACTGGGATCCGCGGTCAGAGACCACATCAAGTGGCAACCCGTGGAGACGCACAACATGCAGCATAAATAATTCAGACAGGCGTCTGGCCGATGGCAGCCCAACCAGTGGAACGAAGTGCGCCATCTTCGAAAACCTGTCAACGACAACCCAGATGGCTGTCATCCCCGAGGATTTGGGCAAGTCCACCACAAAATCCATTGAAATGTGGGTCCATGGCTTAGATGGGATAGAGAGTGGATGTAATGGGCCAACAGGAACTCCTCTAGGAGTCTTATTTCGGGCACAGATGTCACATGCCCGAACCCACTGATCCACATCCTTAGCCACCGAGGGCCACCACACCGCCCTAGATAGCAACTCCCGAGTTCTGGCAATACCCGGGTGACCTGCCGACTTCTTGGCATGGAATTCCAGGAACACTCGCTGTCTTAACCTAGGAGGCACAAACAAAAGACCTACCGGAAGGTCTGGAGGAGCCTGCTCCTGTGCTCTAAGGACTAATGACAAGAGGTCCTGGGTAATGCCCACTTTAATACATGATGGGGACACAATGGGCAACGACTCCTCGGTGGTCTCCTGGATTGGAGCAAAACTCCGCGAGAGCGCATCAGCCTTGATGTTTTTTGACCCAGGGCGATATGTTATCAAAAAATTAAAGCGAGCAAAAAACAAAGCCCATCGTGCCTGCCTGGCATTGAGACGCTTCGCTGACTCTAAATATGCCAGATTCTTATGGTCGGTGAGAATTGAGACCACAAACTTAGCCCCCTCAAGCCAGTGTCTCCACTCCTCGAGTGCATCCTTAATAGCCAACAATTCCCGGTTACCCACGTCATAATTCATCTCGGCAGGCGAAAATTTACGGGAAAAGTAAGTACAGGGATGAAGGCGATTATCAGACACTCCCATCTGAGAGAGCACTGCCCCAATACCCATCTCAGAGGCATCCACCTCCACCACAAAAGGACGCTCTGGATCTGGGTGTCGCAGCACCTTGGCCGAGACAAATGCTCTTTTGAGACGGGCAAAAGCCGCTTTAGCCTCACAAGACCAGTGAGCAACATCTGCCCCTTTCTTAGTGAGTGCCACCAAGGGCGCCACTATAGACGAAAATCCAGCGATAAATCGTCTATAAAAATTCGCAAAGCCCAGGAAATGCTGAAGCGCCTTCAAACTAGTGGGCTGCACCTAATCCAGGACTGCCTGTACCTTGGAACTCTCCATTTGGAAACCTTCTGGGGAGATAATATATCCTAGAAATGCGATTTGCTGAACTTCAAATTCGCACTTCTCCAGCTTCGCCCCAAGCCGGTGGTCTCTGAGTTTCTGGAGGACTAAGCGTACATGCTTCCGATGTTCCTCCAGGGAATGGGAGAAGATTAGGATATCATCTAAGTATACAACTAAGAATCTATCCAAATATTCCCTGAGTACATCGTTCATGAAATCCTGGAAGACTGCCGGGGCATTACAGAGCCCAAAAGGCATCACCAAATATTCATAATGCCCTGAGTGGGTATTAAAGGCAGTCTTCCATTCATCCCCCTCTCTTATTCGGATTAGATTGTACGCCCCGCGTAGGTCAATCTTAGAAAAAATGGTGGCAGTACGAAGCTGGTCAAACAAGACCGAAATGAGAGGCAGTGGGTATGAGTTTTTAATCGTGATACGGTTCAATTCCCTGAAGTCGATGCAGGGTCGCAACGAACCGTCCTTTTTACCCACGAAGAAGAACCCCGACCCAACTGGAGACTGTGAAGGTCTGATAAATCCCTTAGCCAAGTTCTCCTGAATGTACTCTGCCATAGCCTGAGTCTCAGGACGTGACAGGGAGTACAACCTGCTCTTGGGAAGCTTAGCATTTGGCAACAAATCAATGGCACAGTCATAGGGGCGATGGGGAGGTAGTACCTCTGCAACTTTTTTGGAGAACACGTCCGCAAAATCTGCATAACACCCTGGCAATCCTGGCAAACTTAGCTGCGAGAGCCTGACTGGAAGGCTCAAGCAACTCCTGAAACAATCAGTACCCCAACTAAGAATCTCCCAAGAGACCCAGTCAAATTGAGGATTGTGGGCCCTTAACCAGGGTAACCCCAACACCAATGGGGCAAAAGTACAGACAGTCACATAAAAGGACAATTTTTCTGAGTGTGTGGCTCCAATAAACAAAGAAATCTGGCTAGTGCAAGAGGTAATTTTACCTTGGGATAATGGTTCCCCGTTTAACCCACAAATCTCAATTTCCGATGCCAAGGGTACTAAGGGAACAGAGTGTTTCAGGGCGAATTGGCGGTCCATAAAAACCCCGTCGGCCCCACTGTCCACAAAGGCCTCAGTCTTGACAGTTTGACCGAGGATCTTCAAGGTCACCGGAATGATAAAAGTCTTCTTGGGAAATTCTGACTTCTGGCCTGACAGGATATTTCCCATCACCCTCAGGCCCTGAAGTTTTCCGGCTTTTCTGGGCATGATACTACCACATGACCTTTATTCCCACAGTACAAACACAACCCCTGCTGTCTCCTCCGCGTCTTCTCACGCGAGGAGAGGCGGGTAGCCCCAATCTGCATAGGCTCCTCGGAAAATTCCTCAGAGTCTGAGGTTTCCTTGGGAAAGAAGGAAACCTCGGTCTCCCTTTCAAGCCTACGCTCTCTCAGCCGTCTATCCACCCGGATGGATAACTGCATGAGCTGATCCAAGCTATCAGGCAAGGGATATTGTACCAGTTGGTCTTTTATCTGGTTAGAACGACCTCTTCGGTACTGGTGTCTCAGGGCTGGGTCATTCCACTGGGTATCATGGGCCAACCTCCGAAACTCCGTACAGTAAACCTCAACTGGCCTTCGCCCTTGCTTAAGGATCGAAATCTGAGCCTCGGCTGAGGCCGTCTTGTCAGGGTCATCATACAACATGCCCAGTGCCGTAAAAAAAACATCAACACTTTTAAGCGATGGACAGTCAGGCTGCAACCCATATGCCCAGACCTGTGGGTCTCCTTGTAGCAAGGAAATCACTATGCCCACCCGCTGAATCTCCGACCCTGAAGACTGAGGCCTAAGCCGGAAGTACAGCTTGCAGCTCTCCTTGAAACAAAAGAACTGCGAGCGATCTCCAGAAAAACGATCCGGGAGATTTACTTTCGGCTCCTTAACCCCTGAAGGTGCTGCTGCTGCGGGAGTTCTGCCAGCGGCCTGGGAGGTGTGCATTTTAATGGACAAATCATTAAATTGTCGAGTCAGGACCTGCACCTGATCGACCACCTGTTGCAACGTATTTTGAGGGGTATGCTCCATATTCCCACAAAATTTCAACAGGAGTATTAGGCTGCTGAATATGTTATGCACACCAGTGCCTACAGGAATGTACTGGTGTCTGACCTGTTATGCACACCAGTGCCTGCAGGAATGTACTGGTGTCTGAACTGTTATGCACACCAGTGCCTGCAGGAATGTACTGGTGTCTGAACGGATAGGGATGCAAAACAAATGAACTCACAGACAGACTGGGGAATATGACATTACGTACACAGAAGGTGATAGGGTAACAAAATAAACACAAAGTGAACAGAGAAGCCCAGAGGCTAAGAAACTGGGTGTCTCCCTATTATTAGGAATGCTCAGATGAAAAAAGCAAGATGTTGTGTTTTAATACGTAGAGAACCCGAAATGCTGTTGCTAAGCGCAACAGCAAAACCCTAAAGGGTTACCAACGGGTGTGGCAGTAAACTCCTTGGTCAGAGATGGAATGATAGATACAAGGAGAGTCTCCACAATCCTAATCCTCACTTGCAGTGCACAGGTTCAGCTTACTGCCACTAAACTGAATACCTGAACACCTTGCACAGTGAGACAGGATTTAGGCAGGCAGTCTGAGAATACAGCCGCAAACCTGCTAAGTTCACAGAGTAGCAAAAGAACCCCAGCAGGTTAAACGACTGACTCCAGTCTTACTGCTAGGTCTGGATTGGCAGAGTGTAGTACCAAATCCCCAGGCCTATTTGCAGTAAGCAACAACAAATACAAAGCTACACAGTACTGGCTAACTTTCAGGAACTGACTAACCAACAAAGATTCAGCAGCATCTGCTTAACCTGAGAAGAGGCCTTATAAAGCAGGTGCTGTCCACGCCCCACTCAGACCTCACAGACTGTGAGCACAAAAACCAGCACCGGATCCCCTGCCGTGCACAGAGCCTGTAACCACTGCACAGCAAAAGACCCGAACCGGAGTATCAGCTGCGCTCAGGTTACTCCACTAGCACTTGTCTCCCGGTTGCCATGACGACGTAGCAGCACAGGGCAGGAGACCCTAACAGGGGGTACCAGATTTTTTTCAAATTGGACGTGGGGAACAGGAGATATCCGACTTCAAAGCAGTTGTCCCCATCCGAGCCTGTTAATTGCTCTTCCCAGCCAGATATCCAGGTTCTGTCTGACATAGTTTTCTGGCACTCTCCCCTTTCGGTGGACACTGACACATAGTCTCTATTATGCCCAGAACCAGAGATAATAACCTTCTAGTAGCTGGTCCCTGCTCCAGCTCCACATGCTTGGTATGCAATGTTATAGTTTCGCTGGTGGATTGCTCTGGCTCCTGAACTGTAGAGTTCTCAGAGAACTGAACCCACCCGAACATTGAGATCCGAGTCGGGATTCCAGTCTGGCTCAGGACTTCCCGCCTTACTCGGATCCCAAAGCAAGGCCGAATGTCATCTTCCCGCTGTTGGATTCTAGCGGGTTTTGGATTCTTTATAAGTCCCCGTGCATCAGCACCATCTTCACTCCGGCTGTGGAGAGTGTACTGGATGGACGTGTCCGTCTCAGTACTGTGTTGTCTTGGCATGGGTTGGGTGCTCTGTCTGCTGTATCTGAAAAAGGGGTGCTCTGCTGTATCTGAAAAAGGGGTGCTTTCTCTGCCACATACATACAATAAAGGTAGCAGCGCTTATTGATGAATGATCATATACACACTTTCAATATTCAAAAAATAAAAATTTTAATAAAATAAATTCAAATTTAAAAATGGGCTTAAATGAATCTCATAGGACATATATAAAATAGACCTCATATAGGGGTAATGCAACAGCACATGGGTTACTATCCGTTCCTATTAGAATACCTCCTTGTCCGCCATATGCAAAGTCCCGGTTCAGTATTTTATCTGAGGATATAGGTACCTGAGTCACTGGAGGGTTGTTTGCACTGTGATAAATACAGTCCAGAGTCCTCACAAGAGCTGTGACAATAATTAGTACAATCCAAGGAACCGGTGTAAATAAAGGAAGGCGTCCAATTGTAGGAGGTTGGTCCGGAAGGTGCTGAGTGTGGTCCCCAGTTGAGGTCTGTGGTTGCCTAATGCTTTTCGCTGCTCCTGGCAGCTTTTTCAAAGGTGCTCTCTCTGCCTGCTGTATCTGAAAGGAGTGCTCTGTCTGCTGTATCTGAAAGGGGTGCTCTCTCTGCCTGCTGTATCTGAAAGGGGTGCTCTGTCTGCTGTATCTGAAAGGGATGCTCTCTCTGTCTGCTGTATCTGAAAGGGGTGCTCTCTCTGTCTGCTGTATCTGAAAGGGGTGCTCTCTCTGCCTGCTGTATCTGAAAGGGGTGCTCTCTCTGTCTGCTGTATCTGAAAGGGGTGCTCTCTCTGCCTGCTGTATCTGAAAGGGGTGCTCTGTCTGCTGTATCTGAAAGGAGTGCTCTCTCTGCCTGCTGTATCTGAAAGGGGTGCTCTGTCTGCTGTATCTGAAAGGGGTGCTCTCTCTGTCTGCTGTATCTGAAAGGGGTGCTCTCTCTGTCTGCTGTATCTGAAAGGGGTGCTCTCTCTGCCTGCTGTATCTGAAAGGGGTGCTCTCTCTGTCTGCTGTATCTGAAAGGGGTGCTCTCTCTGTCTGCTGTATCTGAAAGGGGTGCTCTCTCTGTCTGCTGTATCTGAAAGGGGTGCTCTCTCTGTCTGCTGTATCTGAAAGGGGTGCTCTCTCTGTCTGCTGTATCTGAAAGGAGTGCTCTGTCTACTTTATCTGAAAGTAGTGCTCTCTCTGCCTGCTGTATCTGAAAGGAGTGCTCTGTCTACTGTATCTGAAAGGAGTGCTCTCTCTGTCTGCTGTATCTGAAAGGGGCGCTCTCTCTGCCTGCTGTATCTGAAAGGGGTGCTCTCTCTGCCTGCTGTATCTGAAAGGGGCGCTCTGTCTACTGTATCTGAAAGGAGTGCTCTCTCTGTCTGCTGTATCTGAAAGGGGCGCTCTGTCTACTGTATCTGAAAGGAGTGCTCTCTCTGTCTGCTGTATCTGAAAGGGGCGCTCTCTCTGCCTGCTGTATCTGAAAGGGGTGCTCTCTCTGCCTGCTGTATCTGAAAGGAGTGCTCTCTCTGCCTGCTGTATCTGAAAGGAGTGCTCTGTCTACTTTATCTGAAAGTAGTGCTCTCTCTGCCTGCTGTATCTGAAAGGGGCGCTCTGTCTACTGTATCTGAAAGGAGTGCTCTCTCTGTCTGCTGTATCTGAAAGGGGCGCTCTGTCTACTGTATCTGAAAGGAGTGCTCTCTCTGTCTGCTGTATCTGAAAGGGGCGCTCTCTCTGCCTGCTGTATCTGAAAGGGGTGCTCTCTCTGCCTGCTGTATCTGAAAGGAGTGCTCTCTCTGCCTGCTGTATCTGAAAGGAGTGCTCTGTCTACTTTATCTGAAAGTAGTGCTCTCTCTGCCTGCTGTATCTGAAAGGGGCGCTCTGTCTACTGTATCTGAAAGGAGTGCTCTCTCTGTCTGCTGTATCTGAAAGGGGTGCTCTCTCTGCCTGCTGTATCTGAAAGGAGTGCTCTCTCTGCCTGCTGTATCTGAAAGGGGCGCTCTCTCTGTCTGCTGTATCTGAAAGGGGTGCTCTCTCTGTCTGCTGTATCTGAAAGGGGTGCTCTCTCAGTCTGCTGTATCTGAAAGGGGTGCTCTCTCTGTCTGCTGTATCTGAAAGGGGTGCTCTCTCTGTCTGCTGTATCTGAAAGGGGTGCTCTCTCTGCCTGCTGTATCTGAAAGGGGTGCTCTCTCTGTCTGCTGTATCTGAAAGGGGTGCTCTCTCTGTCTGCTGTATCTGAAAGGGGTGCTCTCTCTGTCTGCTGTATCTGAAAGGGGTGCTCTCTCTGCCTGCTGTATCTGAAAGGGGTGCTCTGTCTACTTTATCTGAAAGTAGTGCTCTCTCTGCCTGCTGTATCTGAAAGGGGCGCTCTGTCTACTGTATCTGAAAGGAGTGCTCTCTCTGTCTGCTGTATCTGAAAGGGGTGCTCTCTCTGCCTGCTGTATCTGAAAGGGGTGCTCTCTCTGCCTGCTGTATCTGAAAGGGGTGCTCTCTATGCCTGCTGTATCTGAAAGGAGTGCTCTCTCTGCCTGCTGTATCTGAAAGGAGTGCTCTGTCTACTTTATCTGAAAGTAGTGCTCTCTCTGCCTGCTGTATCTGAAAGGGGCGCTCTGTCTACTGTATCTGAAAGGAGTGCTCTCTCTGTCTGCTGTATCTGAAAGGGGTGCTCTCTCTGCCTGCTGTATCTGAAAGGAGTGCTCTCTCTGCCTGCTGTATCTGAAAGGGGCGCTCTCTCTGTCTGCTGTATCTGAAAGGAGTGCTCTGTCTACTGTATCTGAAAGGAGTGCTCTCTCTGTCTGATGTATCTGAAAGGAGTGCTCTGTCTACTGTATCTGAAAGGAGTGCTCTCTCTGCCTGCTGTATCTAAAAGGAGTGCTCTGTCTACTGTATCTGAAAGGAGTGCTCTCTCTGCCTGCTGTATCTGAAAGGAGTGCTCTCTCTGCCTGCTGTATCTGAAAGGAGTGCTCTCTCGGCCTGCTGTATCTGAAAGGAGTGCTCTCTCTGCCTGCTGTATCTGAAAGGGGCGCTCTGTCTGTCTGCTGTATCTGAAAGGGGTGCTCTCTCTGCCTGCTGTATCTGAAAGGAGTGCTCTTTCGGCCTGCTGTATCTGAAAGGAGTGCTCTCTCTGCCTGCTGTATCTGAAAGGGGCGCTCTGTCTGTCTGCTGTATCTGAAAGGGGTGCTCTCTCTGCCTGCTGTATCTGAAAGGAGTGCTCTCTCTGTCTGATGTATCTGAAAGGAGTGCTCTGTCTACTGTATCTGAAAGGAGTGCTCTCTCTGCCTGCTGTATCTGAAAGGGGCGCTCTGTCTACTGTATCTGAAAGGAG
This sequence comes from Pseudophryne corroboree, assembly GCF_028390025.1. Taxonomy (NCBI): domain Eukaryota; kingdom Metazoa; phylum Chordata; class Amphibia; order Anura; family Myobatrachidae; genus Pseudophryne; species Pseudophryne corroboree. Next base: position 1,012,719,939 of record NC_086445.1, on the reverse strand, counting down.
TGCTCTCTCTGCCTGCTGTATCTGAAAGGAGTGCTCTGTCTACTTTATCTGAAAGTAGTGCTCTCTCTGCCTGCTGTATCTGAAAGGGGCGCTCTGTCTACTGTATCTGAAAGGGGTGCTCTCTCTGCCTGCTGTATCTGAAAGGAGTGCTCTCTCGGCCTGCTGTATCTGAAAGGAGTGCTCTCTCTGCCTGCTGTATCTGAAAGGGGCGCTCTGTCTGTCTGCTGTATCTGAAAGGGGTGCTCTCTCTGCCTGCTGTATCTGAAAGGAGTGCTCTCTCTGTCTGATGTATCTGAAAGGAGTGCTCTGTCTACTGTATCTGAAAGGAGTGCTCTCTCTGCCTGCTGTATCTGAAAGGAGTGCTCTGTCTACTGTATCTGAAAGGAGTGCTCTCTCTGCCTGCTGTATCTGAAAGGAGTGCTCTCTCTGTCTGCTGTATCTGAAAGGAGTGCTCTCTCTGTCTGCTGTATCTGAAAGGAGTGCTCTGTCTACTGTATCTGAAAGGAGTGCTCTCTCTGCCTGCTGTATCTGAAAGGAGTGCTCTGTCTACTGTATCTGAAAGGAGTGCTCTCTCTGCCTGCTGTATCTGAAAGGAGTGCTCTGTCTACTTTATCTGAAAGTAGTGCTCTCTCTGCCTGCTGTATCTGAAAGGGGCGCTCTGTCTACTGTATCTGAAAGGAGTGCTCTCTCTGCCTGCTGTATCTGAAAGGAGTGCTCTGTCTACTGTATCTGAAAGGAGTGCTCTCTCTGCCTACTGTATCTGAAAGGGGCGCTCTGTCTACTGTATCTGAAAGGAGTGCTCTCTCTGCCTGCTGTATCTGAAAGGAGTGCTCTGTCTACTGTATCTGAAAGGAGTGTTCTCTCTGCCTGCTGTATCTGAAAGGAGTGCTCTGTCTACTGTATCTGAAAGGAGTGCTCTCTCTGCCTGCTGTATCTGAAAGGGGCGCTCTGTCTACTGTATCTGAAAGGGGTGCTCTCTCTGCCTGCTGTATCTGAAAGGAGTGCTCTCTCTGCCTGCTGTATCTGAAAGGAGTGCTCTCTCTGCCTGCTGTATCTGAAAGGGGCGCTCTGTCTGTCTGCTGTATCTGAAAGGAGTGCTCTCTCTGCCTGCTGTATCTGAAAGGAGTGCTCTGTCTACTGTATCTGAAAGGAGTGCTCTCTCTGCCTGCTGTATCTGAAAGGGGCGCTCTGTCTACTGTATCTGAAAGGGGTGCTCTCTCTGCCTGCTGTATCTGAAAGGAGTGCTCTCTCTGCCTGCTGTATCTGAAAGGAGTGCTCTCTCTGCCTGCTGTATCTGAAAGGGGCGCTCTGTCTGTCTGCTGTATCTGAAAGGGGTGCTCTCTCTGCCTGCTGTATCTGAAAGGAGTGCTCTCTCTGTCTGATGTATCTGAAAGGAGTGCTCTGTCTACTGTATCTGAAAGGAGTGCTCTCTCTGCCTGCTGTATCTGAAAGGGGCGCTCTGTCTACTGTATCTGAAAGGAGTGCTCTCTCTGCCTGCTGTATCTGAAAGGAGTGCTCTGTCTACTTTATCTGAAAGTAGTGCTCTCTCTGCCTGCTGTATCTGAAAGGGGCGCTCTGTCTACTGTATCTGAAAGGAGTGCTCTCTCTGCCTGCTGTATCTGAAAGGAGTGCTCTGTCTACTGTATCTGAAAGGAGTGCTCTCTCTGCCTGCTGTATCTGAAAGGGGCGCTCTGTCTACTGTATCTGAAAGGAGTGCTCTCTCTGCCTGCTGTATCTGAAAGGGGCGCTCTGTCTGCTGTATCTGAAAGGGGTGCTCTCTCTGCCTGCTGTATCTGAAAGGAGTGCTCTCTCTGTCTGATGTATCTGAAAGGGGTGCTCTCTCTGCCTGCTGTATCTGAAAGGGGTGCTCTCTCTGCCTGCTGTATCTGAAAGGAGTGCTCTCTCTGCCTGCTGTATCTGAAAGGAGTGCTCTGTCTACTGTATCTGAAAGGAGTGCTCTCTCTGCCTACTGTATCTGAAAGGAGTGCTCTCTCTGCCTGCTGTATCTGAAAGGAGTGCTCTGTCTACTGTATCTGAAAGGAGAGCTCTCTCTGCCTGCTGTATCTGAAAGGGGTGCTCTCTCTGCCTGCTGTATCTGAAAGGAGTGCTCTCTCTGCCTGCTGTATCTGAAAGGAGTGCTCTGTCTACTGTATCTGAAAGGAGTGCTCTCTCTGCCTGCTGTATCTGAAAGGGGCGCTCTGTCTGCTGTATCTGAAAGGAGTGCTCTCTCTGCTGTATCTGAAAGGAGTGCTCTGTCTGCTGTATCTGAAAGGGGTGCTCCGTCTACTGTATCAGTCCAGGTGTGCTAAGTCTGCTCTATCAATCCAGGGGTGCTCTGCTCTATCTGAAAAGGGTGATCTGTCCATCCATCCAGGAGCTCTGCCCCAGTGTAAAATGAAAATAATAAAACCTAAAAACAAAAAGCCTAAAATTATAATTATAAAAAATATTTTTTGTTTTTTGTTTGTGCTGTACCCCAGTGTACTATTCAATTTTTATTTTATTTTCATAAGTACTGTGACACTGCCAGTCAGACTGCAGTATATTATTTCCTACTCATACACGTATTGTGCGACACTGTTGGTAAAGCTAAACCACAGTGTGTAACTAATAATATATATTTCTGACTCATTTGTGCGGCACTGTAACCACCAGTGTATGATATAAAAAATAATAATACATATGTTTGACTGATTTGTGCGACACTGTTACCGCAATATGTGACATGAAAAATAATACATATTTCTGACTAATTTTTGTGACACTCTAACTGCAATATATATATATATATTGATTTAAATTAATATTTTGTGCTGTGTCATCCTAGTATACATCCAGGGATTGCAGCTGCTCCGTCCATCTAGGGGTGTTCTGTCAGTCCAATCAAAATAAAAGACATCTTTTTTTATATTTTGTTCTGTATCCTCCCAGAATACATCCAGACGTGCTCCGTCCATTTCAGGCTGCTGTATCCATAGCTCATATTCCTATGTTATAAGTTATTCTCCTATTTTCATAATTCTTTTTATTACCACATTGAGAATTGTGATTAATTCAAAGTAATATTATTAATAATAATTATAAATTAACTACATTTAAATTAAATTAATATAACTAAACTCTCCACACTTGAATATCGAACCTTCTGCATGTCGAATATATCTTTGAGGAGCAGAAAAACATAATCCTAATTTGAGAATAATTTTTAACGGATGATTAACAAACCTTCTCCATGTCGAAGATATCTTTAAGGGACAGAAGAACTTGATCCTAATTTTAAAATAATTTTAACAGATGATTACAGCTTTTAAAAATATATTGTTAATTGTAACGAGTTTGCTGCCTACTGCTGTCACTTAGCTCAGTCATCCAGCTACCTCGGTGCAACCTTTTGGCCTAAACTGGATAAAAACAATATTGTGAGTGGTGAGGTGTTCAGAATTGACTGAAAATGAGTGGAAATTAATGTTATTGAGGTTAATAATACTGCAGGAACAAAAACACCCCCAAATTCTGTTATTTTAGCTGGTTTTATGATTTAAAAAAAAAAAAACAGATCCGAAATCAGAACCCACAAGGGCGGTTTTGGCAAGACCAATAAAAATCCAAAACACGAAGGAGATCTAGATTCAAAAGCAAAACACAAAACCCAAAAAATGTCCCTGCGCACACCCCTACTGAACTGTGATCCCCAAGTCCCCAGTACCTTCTGAAAGGTGGGACTCTCTAGTTTTTTTTTCCTTTGAAAGCTAAGAAATCTGTTTCCAGGAACTGAAGATATCTGCAGTCAAGCAAGCTGCTTTTCCACTGGAAAATGATGATTATTAAGTCCGCTCCCCTATCCACCCCTCCCCTGCGTATTAAACTCCATCCCTACCAACCTGGAAGTCATGTACCTGGGCCCCTTCATTCAGCCTAATGCCCCCTTTCACAATTTAGTGTTCTTCTCCTACCATCTGTGCAGTAAAGGAGTAATTAGAAGAAATTACTGCTCCAGGTCCTACAAGCTGAGCGGAAGATAGTACACCCCTTACCGCCCGCAGGACATCAAAGCTATCACTAGTAGCACCACCCACCCCTACCATTGGAGATCGTGTAGGGCCCCAGTGCATTATTTTGCCCAGGGGCCTACACTGCTGTTAAGATGGCCCTGCCAGTAACCCACCTTATAAGGAATGATACAGTGTGTACTACACCACTTTGTGTAGTGTATTCGGGTAATTTTGCGCTGCGCAGGCTCAGAGAGTGACGGGCAATGTTTATGGGCAGAAATACAGTTTTCCTGTGCACTTTTATTTTGTGTCCTTTAAAACCATTTCGCTACCAACTCAGGGCCTAATTCAGACCTGATTGCAAATGCAAAATATTTCTCTAATGGGCAAAACCATGTGCACTGCAGGTGGGGCAGATGTAACATGGGCAGAGAGAGTTAGATTTGGGTGGGTTATTTTGTTTCCGTGCGGGGTAAATACTGGCTGTTTTATTTTTACACTGCAATTTAGATTTCAGTTTGAACACACCCCACCCAAATCTAACTCTCTCTGCATGTGTTACATCTGCCCCCCCCCTCCCTACCCCTGCAGTGCACATGGTTTTGCCCATTAGAGAAAAAGTTTGCGGTTGCGATCAGGTCTGAATTAGGCCCTCAGCCCCATAATATGCAAAAAGAATATCAAGATAAACGGAGTACTGTTGTTTTAAAGATTATTTATTTATTTATTCCAGAAAAATTCACAGCAAAATCCAGCAGTGGCCACTAGATGGCAGTACAGGCTATCAGCAAATGATCCCAGTTTTTCTAAAATCTAAGAGGCCTATTTATTAACATTGGCCCTCATTCCGAGTTGTTCGCTCGGAGTTTTTCATCGCATCGCAGTGAGAATTCTCTTAGTGCGCATGCGCAATGTTCGCACTGCGACTGCGCCAAGTAACTTTACTATGAAGAAAGTAAGTTTACTCACGGCATTTTCATCGCTCCGACGTTCGCATTGTGATTGACAGGAAATGGGTGTTACTGGGCGGATGCACGGCGTTTTAGGGGCGTGTGGCAGGAAACGCTACCGTTTCCGGAAAAAACGCAGGAGTGGCCGGAGAAACGGTGGGAGTGCCTGGGCGAACGCTGGGTGTGTTTATGACGTCAGCCAGGAACGAAAAGCACTGAACTGATCGCACAGGCAGAGTAAGTCTGAAGCTACTCAGAAACTGCTATCTCGTTTGTAATCGCAATATTGCGCCTACGTCGGTCGCAATTTTAAGAAGCTAAGATTCACTCCCAGTAGGCGGCGGCTTAGCGTGTGTAACTCTGCTACATTCGCCTTGCGAGCGAACAACTCGGAATGAGGGACATTATTTTTACTAATGTGGCAGAGAAAGCTGAGCGGGGACCCGGCAGAGTGATCAGCTATGTGTGTCCGATGGACCCACAAGCTGATCACAGTGTAAAAACCAAACAAAAAAAAGTAAAAAAAAAAACCCAAAACATACTCACCTGTCCAGGGAGCCGATGTCTGCTGCGTCAGTGAGCGCTGCCGGGCGCCGGGTCCCCCATATTCTGTGCTGTGACCCCGGTGCAGTGAAGTGATGCTGCAAAGCAGAAGCGCACTTTACAGCACCGGGGGGCACAGTGCAGAAGAAGGAACCGGTGCCCGGCAGCGCTCGCCGGTGCAGCGGACACCGGCTTCTGGACTGGTAAGTATGAATCGGGGGGGCTGTATCCAGTGCGGGGGTAGTCGCAACGGGGGGAACCCGGCGGCGGTAGCAACGGGCGGCAGCGCATGTGCAGCAGGCCATCGGGGCATTTTTTATGAAAAATACCCTGATGATGCTGCAAAGAGGCTGCAAGCTCTGTCCCTGCATGCGATAATTGATACATCCGTGCAATGTAATCAATTATCGCAGTGCGGGTCTTGCCGAGTTTATCACCTGTCATCCGCATCGTTAGATGCAGATGGTGATAAATAGACCTCTAAATCTTTTCACATCTTTAGCTGTCACTATAGTTACTAAAGAAAGTATTGTGTGCCAGAGATTGCGATTTCCCTTGAACACCCCGGAGCCCGGCACCACCGATTTTGACTAACTTTTATTGAGATATGGACTATGTGTGCTTACGATTCTGGCTTATGTGAGATTTTGGCTTATGTGAGATGTCATTGACATGTGAGATGAACTAGATAGTACACCGATCTAGCAAGGATTGACTTACCTGCACAGTCTATCTTTTCTTGCGATGCCGACCTGGCGGGACCACGCATCGGGATCGAATCGGGATTGCAAGGTGACTTTCACCTTGCAATCTGCACTAACTTTTCTTGCGATTTTGACTATATAGTCAAAATTGAAAGAAAATATCTCACCGTGTGTATACACACCACATTTATTAGCATTATATATAGACAGTAAAGGAAAACTGAATACTCAGATTTGAGTGGAGTTCTGTAGGACAAACAATTTGCACTACACAAACTGATGTACAGTAACTTCAACCAAAATGCAAGCCTGTTATGTGTACAGATTTCACATGCAACTATCCTTAAGTGATGCCTAACAGACCCAGGGGCAGATATATTAAGCTCGTGAAGTGATAAAGTGAAAGGTGATAAAGGACCAGCCAATCAGATCCTAACTTACATGTTACAGGCTGGGTTTGAAAAATGTCAGTTACAATTAGTGATGAGCGGGTTCGGTTTCTCGGAAACCGAACCCCCCCGAACTTCACGCTTTTTACACAGGTCCGAGGCAGACTCGGATCTTCCCGCCTTGCTCGGGGTATGCGATTCCGCTGATTTGGAACTGCATTAGGGAAGAGGTTTGGGAGGATACAACTTACCGTGGCTCCTTCCTGCTACTAGAGATGAGCGGGTTCGGTTTCTCTGAATCCGAACCCGCCAGAACTTCATGTTTTTTTTCACGAGTCCGAGCGACTCGGATCTTCCCGCCTTGCTCGGTTAACCCGAGCGCGCCCGAACGTCATCATCCCGCTGTCGGATTCTCGCGAGGCTCGGATTCTATCGCGAGACTCGGATTCTATATAAGGAGCCGCGCGTCGCCGCCATTTTCACACGTGCATTGAGATTGATAGGGAGAGGACGTGGCTGGCGTCCTCTCCGTTTAGATAGAGAGTGAGACACTTGATTTATTGGAGCATTAGGAGTACTCAGAGAGTGCAGAGTTTTGCTGATAGTTATACTAGTGACCACCAGTTTTATTTATTATTTAATATAATCCGTTCTCTGCCTGAAAAAAAACGATACACAGTCACATACCATATCTGTGCTCAGCCTCAGTGTGCTGCATGATAATATCATCTATGTATATCTGACTGTGCTGAGTAGTTCTCACTGCTCACACAGCTTAATTGTGGGGGAGACTGGGGAGCAGTTATAGCAGGAGTACATATTTAACAGTGCACACTTTTGCTGCCAGAGTGCCAGTGTGACTGACCAGCAGTGACCACCAGTATATTGTCTGCCTGAAAAAGTTAAACACTCGTGTGGTGTTTTTTTTTTTTATTCTATAAACGCATTCTGCTGACAGTGTCCAGCAGGTCCGTCATTCATTATATTTCTATCTTCTTCATACTAGTAGTTTAGGAGTCTGCAGTGCTGACAGTGTCCAGCAGGTCCGTCATTATATAATATATACCTGTCCTGCAGTAGTGATATATATATATTTTTTATATCATTATCATCCAGTCTATACTAGCAGATGCAGTACGGTAGTCCACGGCTGTAGCTACCTCTGTGTCGGCAGTCGCTCGTCCATAATTGTATACCTACCTGTGGTGGGTTTTTTTTTTTCTATCTTCTTCATACTAGTAGTTTAGGAGTCTGCAGTGCTGACAGTGTCCAGCAGGTCCATCATTATACAATATATACCTGTCCTGCAGTAGTGATATATATATATTTTTTATATCATTATCATCCAGTCTATACTAGCAGACGCAGTACGGTAGTCCACGGCTGTAGCTACCTCTGTGTCGGCAGTCGCTCGTCCATAATTGTATACCTACCTGTGGTGGGGTTTTTTTTTCTATCTTCTTCATACTAGTAGTTTAGGAGTCTGCAGTGCTGACAGTGTCCAGCAGGTCCGTCATTATACAATATATACCTGTCCTGCAGTAGTGATATATATATATTTTTTATATCATTATCATCCAGTCTATACTAGCAGATGCAGTACGGTAGTCCACAGCTGTAGCTACCTCTGTGTCGGCAGTCGCTCGTCCATAATTGTATACCTACCTGTGGTGGGTTTTTTTTTTCTATCTTCTTCATACTAGTAGTTTAGGAGTCTGCAGTGCTGACAGTGTCCAGCAGGTCCGTCATTATACAATATATACCTGTCCTGCAGTAGTGATATATATATATTTTTTATATCATTATCATCCAGTCTATACTAGCAGATGCAGTACGGTAGTCCACGGCTGTAGCTACCTCTGTGTCGGCAGTCGCTCGTCCATAATTGTATACCTACCTGTGGTGGGTTTTTTTTTCTATCTTCTTCATACTAGTAGTTTAGGAGTCTGCAGTGCTGACAGTGTCCAGCAGGTCCGTCATTATACAATATATACCTGTCCTGCAGTAGTGATATATATATATTTTTTATATCATTATCATCCAGTCTATACTAGCAGACGCAGTACGGTAGTCCACGGCTGTAGCTACCTCTGTGTCGGCAGTCGCTCGTCCATAATTGTATACCTACCTGTGGTGGTTTTTTTTTTTTTCTATCTTCTTCATACTAGTAGTTTAGGAGTCTGCAGTGCTGACAGTGTCCAGCAGGTCCGTCATTATACAATATATACCTGTCCTGCAGTAGTGATATATATATATTTTTTATATCATTATCATCCAGTCTATACTAGCAGACGCAGTACGGTAGTCCACGGCTGTAGCTACCTCTGTGTCGGCAGTCGCTCGTCATCCATAAGTATACTAGTATCCATCCATCTCCATTGTTTACCTGAGGTGCCTTTTATTTGTGCCTATTAAAATATGGAGAACAAAAATGTTGAGGTTCCAAAAATAGGGAAAGATCAAGATCCACTTCCACCTCGTGCTGAAGCTGCTGCCACTAGTCATGGCCGAGACGATGAAATGCCATCAACGTCGTCTGCCAAGGCCGATGCCCAATGTCATAGTACAGAGCATGTAAAATCCAAAACACCAAATATCAGTAAAAAAAGGACTCAAAAATCTAAAATAAAATCGTCGGAGGAGAAGCGTAAACTTGCCAATATGCCATTTACCACACAGAGTGGCAAGGAACGGCTGAGGCCCTGGCCTATGTTCATGGCTAGTGGTTCAGCTTCACATGAGGATGGAAGCACTCAGCCTCTCGCTAGAAAAATGAAAAGACTTAAGCTGGCAAAAGCACAGCAAAGAACTGTGCGTTCTTCGAAATCACAAATCCACAAGGAGAGTCCAATTGTGTCGGTTGCGATGCCTGACCTTCCCAACACTGGACGTGAAGAGCATGCGCCTTCCACCATTTGCACGCCCCCTGCAAGTGCTGGAAGGAGCACCCGCAGTCCAGTTCCTGATAGTCAGATTGAAGATGTCAGTGTTGAAGTACACCAGGATGAGGAGGATATGGGTGTTGCTGGCGCTGGGGAGGAAATTGACAAGGAGGATTCTGATGGTGAGGTGGTTTGTTTAAGTCAGGCACCCGGGGAGACACCTGTTGTCCGTGGGAGGAATATGGCCATTGACATGCCTGGTGAAAATACCAAAAAAATCAGCTCTTCAGTGTGGAAGTATTTCAACAGAACATTTGTCAAGCCGTGTATTGCCTTTGTCAAGCTGTAATAAGTAGGGGTAAGGACGTTAACCACCTCGGAACATCCTCCCTTATACGTCACCTGCAGCGCATTCATCATAAGTCAGTGACAAGTTCAAAAACTTTGGGCGACAGCGGAAGCAGTCCACTGACCAGTAATTCCCTTCCTCTTGTAACCAAGCTCACGCAAACCACCCCACCAACTCCCTCAGTGTCAATTTCCTCCTTCCCCAGGAATGCCAATAGTCCTGCAGGCCATGTCACTGGCAATTCTGACGAGTCCTCTCCTGCCTGGGATTCCTCCGATGCATCCTTGCGTGTAACGCCTACTGCTGCTGGCGCTGCTGTTGTTGCTGCTGGGAGTCGATGGTCATCCCAGAGGGGAAGTCGTACTCGTAAGACCACTTTTACTACTTCCACCAAGCAATTGACTGTCCAACAGTCCTTTGCGAGGAAGATGAAATATCACAGCAGTCATCCTGCTGCAAAGCGGATAACTGAGGCCTTGGCATCCTGGGCGGTGAGAAACGTGGTTCCGGTATCCATCATTACTGCAGAGCCAACTAGAGACTTGTTGGAGGTACTGTGTCCCCGTTACCAAATACCATCTAGGTTCCATTTCTCTAGGCAGGCGATACCGAAAATGTACACAGACCTCAGAAAAAGAGTCACCAGTGTCCTAAAAAATGCAGTTGTACCCAATGTCCACTTAACCACGGACATGTGGACAAGTGGAGCAGGGCAGACTCAGGACTATATGACTGTGACAGCCCACTGGGTAGATGTATTGACTCCCGCCGCAAGAACAGCAGCGGCGGCACCAGTAGCAGCATCTCGCAAACCCCAACTCTTTCCTAGGCAGGCTACGCTTTGTATCACCGCTTTCCAGAATACGCACACAGCTGAAAACCTCTTACGGCAACTGAGGAAGATAATCGCAGAATGGCTTACCACAATTGGACTCTCCTGTGGATTTGTGGCATCGGACAACGCCAGCAATATTGTGTGTACATTAAATCTGGGCAAATTCCAGCACGTCCCATGTTTTGCACATACCTTGAATTTGGTGGTGCAGAATTATTTAAAAAACGACAGGGGCGTGCAATAGATGCTGTCTGTGGCCAGAAGAATTGCGGCACACTTTCGGCGTACAGGCACCATGTACAGAAGACTGGAGCACCACCAAAAACGCCTGAACCTGCCCTGCCATCATCTGAAGCAAGAAGTGGTAACGAGGTGGAATTCAACCCTCTATATGCTTCAGAGGTTGGAGGAGCAGCAAAAGGCCATTCAAGCCTATACAACTGAGCACGATATAGGAGGTGGAATGCACCTGTCTCAAGCGCAGTGGAGAATGATTTCAACGTTGTGCAAGGTTCTGCAACCTTTTGAACTTGCCACACGTGAAGTCAGTTCAGACACTGCCAGCCTGAGTCAGGTCATTCCCCTCATCAGGCTTTTGCAGAAGAAGCTGGAGACATTGAAGGAGGAGCTAACACAGAGCGATTCCGCTAGGCATGTGGGACTTGTGGATGGAGCCCTTAATTCGCTTAACAAGGATTCACGGGTGGTCAATCTGTTGAAATCAGAGCACTACATTTTGGCCACCGTGCTCGATCCTAGATTTAAAACCTACCTTGGATCTCTCTTTCCGGCAGACACAAGTCTGCTGGGGTTCAAAGAACTGCTGGTGAGAAAATTGTCAAGTCAAGCGGAACGCGACCTGTCAACATCTCCTCCTTCACATTCTCCCGCAACTGGGGGTGCGAGGAAAAGGCTCAGAATTCCGAGCCCACCCGCTGGCGGTGATGCAGGGCAGTCTGGAGCGACTGCTGATGCTGACATCTGGTCCGGACTGAAGGACCTGACAACGATTACGGACATGTCGTCTACTGTCACTGCATATGATTCTCTCCCCATTGAAAGAATGGTGGAGGATTATATGAGTGACCGCATCCAAGTAGGCACGTCAGACAGTCCGTACTTATACTGGCAGGAAAAAGAGGCAATTTGGAGGCCCTTGCACAAACTGGCTTTATTCTACCTAAGTTGCCCTACCACAAGTGTGTACTCCGAAAGAGTGTTTAGTGCCGCCGCTCACCTTGTCAGCAATCGGCGTACGAGGTTACATCCAGAAAATGTGGAGAAGATGATGTTCATTAAAATGAATTATAATCAATTCCTCCGCGGAGACATTGACCAGCAGCAATTGCCTCCACAAAGTACACAGGGAGCTGAGATGGTGGATTCCAGTGGGGACAAATTGATAATCTGTGAGGAGGGGGATGTACATGGTGATATATCGGAGGATGATGATGAGGTGGACATCTTGCCTCTGTAGAGCCAGTTTGTGCAAGGAGAGATTAATTGCTTCTTTTTTGGTGGGGGTCCAAACCAACCCGTCATATCAGTCACAGTCGTGTGGCAGACCCTGTCACTGAAATGATGGGTTGGTTAAAGTGTGCATGTCCTGTTTATACAACATAAGGGTGGGTGGGAGGGCCCAAGGACAATTCCATCTTGCACCTCTTTTTTCTTTCATTTTTCTTTGCGTCATGTGCTGTTTGGGGGGTGTTTTTTGGAAGGGCCATCCTGCCTGACACTGCAGTGCCACTCCTAGATGGGCCAGGTGTTTGTGTCGGCCACTTGGGTCGCTGAGCTTAGTCATCCAGCGACCTCGATGCAAATTTTAGGACTAAAAATAATATTGTGAGGTGTGAGGTGTTCAGAATAGACTGAAAATGACTGGAAATTATGGTTATTGAGGTTAATAATACTTTGGGATCAAAATAACCCCCAAATTCTATGATTTAAGCTGTTTTTTAGGGTTTTTTGAAAAAAACACCCGAATCCAAAACACACCCGAATCCGACAAAAAAAATTCGGTGAGGTTTTGCCAAAACGCGTTCGAACCCAAAACACGGCCGCGGAACCGAACCCAAAACCAAAACTCAAAACCCGAAAAATTTACGGTGCTCATCACTAGTTACAATAGGGGCTGAAAGGCTGGTCCTTTATCACCTTCCATTTTATCACTTCATCAAGCTTAATAAATCTGCCCCCCAATGTGCACACCATGGCCTTTGCCAGTAAGCTGGTCGCATGGTCTCTCCGAGGACTTTTTTGCAAAATACGGATCATATTCGCATCTCTTATGCATCAAAAATGACTATGCACAAGTACCCTATGCACTGGCACTGCATGTAGCTGCTGTGTGCAACTCAGACGCTAACCTGTGTACAGAGACAAAAGATGGAAGTCTGGTACCAGTAAACTGCCCATCATTTGTGCTCAGTGCTAGATTAAACCCTGTGGAGACGCCTAAGCAGTTTAAATCTTGGGGCCCCTGACAAATTATCTCCAAACACGTTTTTAATCTTACCAACAGTCTACGATCTGGAAACTGTGATGTGAATCTGATGTCTGTGGTTTATGTACTGTAAGTTGTTAATGGGCACATTACATAAATACAGTATTTTCTCTTTAGTAAATTTAAAGTAAAGTTTTTGCTTCTTTGAGTTGATTCCTTTTTTTCTATCTTTTGGATACAATTTAACGAAGCTTGATTGTCATTTTCTTTCAAGATCAAATCAAACTTATTTTAATCCATTGTCGCAGGGGCCCCTAAAAGGTGCAGGGCCCCCTGTCCGGTGCCTACTCTGCCTATTTGGTAATCTGTCACTGATTGTGCTTATCTTGCATCTTTGTACCAAATCCTTTGTGATAAAAGGGTTAATGCCCGGCCAATACAATATAAGTGATTTTGGGTGTGTCTATGGCCCTCATTCCGAGTTGTTCGCTCGGTATTTTTCATCGCATCGCAGTGAAAATCCGCTTAGTACGCATGCGCAATGTTCGCACTGCGACTGCGCCAAGTAACTTTACTATGATGAAAGTATTTTTACTCACGGCTTTTTCTTCGCTCCGGCGATCGTAATGTGATTGACAGGAAATGGGTGTTACTGGGCGGAAACACGGCGTTTCAGGGGCGTGTGGCTGAAAACGCTACCGTTTCCGGAAAAAACGCAGGAGTGGCCGGAGAAACGGTGGGAGTGCCTGGGCGAACGCTGGGTGTGTTTGTGACGTCAACCAGGAACGACAAGCACTGAAATGATCGCACAGGCAGAGTAAGTCTGGAGCTACTCTGAAACTGCTAACTCGTTAGTAATCGCAATATTGCGAATACATCGGTCGCAATTTTAAGAAGCTAAGATTCACTCCCAGTAGGCGGCGGCTTAGCGTGTGTAACTCTGCTAAAATCGCCTTGCGACCGATCAACTCGGAATGAGGGCCTATGACATGAATAAAACTATTTAGGAAAATTCTGAAAATCCAGGAATCGGTACCCTAGAAGTCGTCACACGGGTGGTCATTCCGAGTTGTTCGCTCGTTGCCGATTTTCGCTATACTGCGATTTGCTGCTAAATGCGCATGCGCATGGAACGCAGCGCACATGCGCTTAGTTATTTAACTAAAAACGAAGCAGTTTTGATGTTGTTCGTGCGGCGCTTTTCAGTCGCACTGCTGATCGGTGTGTGATTGACAGGAAAGGGGCGTTTCTGGGAAATAACTGAGCGTTTTCCGGGAGTGTGCTAAAAAACGCAGGCATGTCAGGGAAAAACACGGGAGTGTCTGGAGAAACGGGGGAGTGGCTGGCCAAACGCAGGGCGTGTTTGTGACGTCAAACCAGGAACTAAACGGACTGAGGTGATCGCAATCTAGGAGTAGGTCTGGAGCTACTCAGAAACTGCAGGGAATTATTTACTAGCAGTTCTGCTAATCTTTCGTTCGCTATTCTGCTAAACTAAGATACACTCCCAGAGGGCGGCGGCCTAGCGTGTGCAATGCTGCTAAAAGCAGCTAGCGAGCGAACAACTCAGAATGACCCCCATAGTGCATACAGGACAGGTGTATCAGACAGGACACATCTACATCTGAGGAACTTTATGTATGCAGACCACAGAGGTAAGGGAACAGTAAGTATGCAGACCACAGAGGTAAGGGAACAGTATGTATGTAGACCACAGAGGTAAGGGAACAGTATGTATGCAGACCACAGAGGTAAGGGAACAGTATGTATGCAGACCACAGAGGTAAGGGAACAGTATGTATGCAGACCACAGAGGTAAGGGAACAGTATGTATGCAGACCACAGAGGTAAGGGAACAGTATGTATGCAGAACACAGAGGTAAGGGAACTGTATGTATGCAGAACACAGAGGTAAGGGAACTGTATGTATGCAGACCACAGAGGTAAGGGAACGGTATTTATGCAAACCACAGAGGTCAGGAAACTGTATGTATGCAGACCACAGAGGTCCGGAAACTGTACATATGCAGACCACAGAGGTAAGAGAACTGTATGTATGCAGACCACAGAGGTAAGGGAACTGTATGTATGCAGACCACAGAGGTAAGGGAACTGTATGTATGCAGACCACAGAGGTAAGGGAACTGTATGTATGCAGACCACAGAGGTAAGGGAACTGTATGTATGCAGACCACAGAGGTAAGGGAAACTGTATGTATGCAGACCACAGAGGTAAGGGAAACTGTATGTATGCAGACCACAGAGGTAAGGGAACTATATGTATGCAGACCACAGAGGTAAGGGAACTGTATGTATGCAAACCACAGAGGTAGAGGAACTGTATGTATGCAGACCACAGAGGTAAGGGAACTGTATGAATGCAGACCACAGAGGTAAGGGAACTGTATGTATGCAGACCACAGAGGTAAGGAAACTGTATGTATGCAGACCACAGAGGTAAGGGAACTGTATGTATGCAAACCACAGAGGTAGAGGAACTGTATGTATGCAGACCACAGAGGTAGAGGAACTGTATGTATGCAGACCACAGAGGTAAGGGAACTGTATGTATGCAGACCACAGAGGTAAGGGAACTGTATGTATGCAGACCACAGAGGTAAGGGAACTGTATGTATGCAGACCACAGAGGTAAGGGAACTGTATGTATGCAGACCACAGAGGTAAGGGAACTGTATGTATGCAGACCACAGAGGTAATGGAACTGTATGTATGCAGACCACAGAGATAAGGGAACTGTATGTATGCAGACCACAGAGGTAAGGGAAACTGTATGTATGCAGACCACAGAGGTAAGGGAACTATATGTATGCAGACCACAGAGGTAAGGGAACTGTATGTATGCAAACCACAGAGGTAGAGGAACTGTATGTATGCAGACCACAGAGGTAAGGGAAACTGTATGTATGCAGACCACAGAGGTCCGGAAACTGTATGTATGCAGACCACAGAGGTAAGGGAACTGTATGTATGCAGACCACAGAGGTAAGGGAACTGTATGTATGCAGACCACAGAGGTAAGGAAACTGTATGTATGCAAACCACAGAGGTAGAGGAACTGTATGTATGCAGACCACAGAGGTAGAGGAACTGTATGTATGCAGACCACAGAGGTAAGGGAACTGTATGTATGCAGACCACAGAGGTAAGGGAACTATATGTATGCAGACCACAGAGGTAAGGGAACTGTATGTATGCAGACCACAGAGGTAAGGAAACTGTATGTATGCAGACCACAGAGGTAAGGGAACTGTATGTATGCAGTCCACAGAGGTAAGGGAACTGTATGTATGCAGACAACAGAGGTAAGGGAACTGTATGTATGCAGAGCACAGAGGTCAGGAAACTATGTATGCAGACCACAGAGGTAAGGGAACTATATGTATGCAGACCACAGAGGTAAGGGAACTGTATGTATGCAGACCACAGAGGTAAGGGAACTGTATGTATGCAGACCACAGAGGTAAGGAAACTGTATGTATGCAGACCACAGAGGTAAGGGAACTGTATGTATGCAGTCCACAGAGGTAAGGGAACTGTATGTATGCAGACAACAGAGGTAAGGGAACTGTATGTATGCAGAGCACAGAGGTCAGGAAACTATGTATGCAGACCACAGAGGTAAGGGAACTATATGTATGCAGACCACAGAGGTAGAGGAACTGTATGTATGCAGACCACAGAGGTAAGGAAACTGTATGTATGCAGACCACAGAGGTAAGGAAACTGTATGTATGCAGACCACAGAGGTAAGGGAACTGTATGTATGCAGACCACAGAGGTAAGGGAACTGTATGTATGCAGACCACAGAGGTAAGGGAACTGTATGTATGCAGACCACAGAGGTAAGGGAACTGTATGTATGCAGACCACAGAGGTAAGGGAACTGTATGTATGCAGACCACAGAGGTAAGGAAACTGTATGTATGCAGAGCACAGAGGTCAGGAAACTATGTATGCAGACCACAGAGGTAAGGGAACTATATGTATGCAGACCACAGAGGTAGAGGAACTGTATGTATGCAGACCACAGAGGTCCGGAAACTGTATGTATGCAGACCACAGAGGTAAGGGAACTGTATGTATGCAGACCACAGAGGTAAGGGAACTATATGTATGCAGACCACAGAGGTAAGGGAACCGTATGTATGCAGACCACAGAGGTAAGGGAACTGTATGTATGCAGACCACAGAGGTAAGGGAACTGTATGTATGCAGACCACAGAGGTAAGGGAACCGTATGTATGCAGACCACAGAGGTAGAGGAACTGTATGTATGCAGACCACAGAGGTAATGGTGCCCATACACTTGTGCGATGCCCCACGACACAACATCTCACAGGGCATCGCACCTGAACTGTCAAAGTGATCACCATGCGATCATGCGATAGATCGCATGGTAATCACGTGATGGGCACGTCACCGCCAAGTGGGAGCGGCCTCCATCCGCTCCCGGCGGGTGCCCATCGCACATCGCAGTGCGATATGTAGCATGTGTTTTTAACAACACGTGATCGCACTACGATTCGATAAATATTTAGTGCAGCACATACTATCTTGAGACGTGAGATTCGACCGGCGTGCCTGCCCATCGCGTCAAAAGGTACCTAAAAGGTGCATACAATCCTTCCATTTCTCTCACAGATGTGGTCGAAATCGAAGGAAAGCACCAATTATCTCACAAGTGTATGGGGCCCATAAGGCTCAGGTTTGTCTGTTTGCAAAGCTTACTGTGTATTGTTGTTTTTTTTGTTTGGTTTTTTTGTCTTATCTCCCTCTGCATAAGTAGACTGAGGGGCAGATGTATTCAGCCTGGAGAAGGGATAAATCAATGATAAGTGCTCGGTGATGACGCACAAGCCAATCAGCTCCTAACTGTCATTTTTCAAATCCGTAATGATTGGCTGGAGTACTATCACTTTGCACTTATCACGCTTTATCCCTTCTGTATCCCTTCTCCAGGTTAATACATCTGCCCTTCTATTTGACCAGGTTGCTGCAATTACAAAACAACTGTGATCAGACACCTACAGCGTGCAGCGGGTGAGCTGGGTCATGCAGGAAGAGAATAGGGAATGTACAGGTATGTGAAGTTTCTATTTGTGCGTCATTCGACATGATACAGCGTCTTTTGTAACCAGTTATTTGAGTTAAACAGTAACAAAAGACAGAAGGAACTGTCTTCTGCAATAGGTCGTTTGCGAATATTTTATGACTGAATGCATCAGTTATTTCACTTGGGAAATATTGTGTATTGACAAATCACCTGAGATCGGAATTGACTTGCAGACTGGTCTGTTAGGTGTATCAGTGACTCACGTGATCCAGGTAATGCAGGTATGAGTAAATCACATGTACTTGGTCACACTTATCTTATATTCCAATGTCTATGTAAAATATATGTTATGCTATTCTATACTGCTAAACTGCATAATAATAAAGGGCTACAGATAAAGGATTGTTCCGTCATTTGCTATATATTTAGTAGAGAAGGAAGGGCATTCTGATCTGAATTTCTCACTCTAAGAAGACTATTACTGCAGTATATGGGTGGAACTATAGTGGATGCAATGGGTGCCATTGCCATGGGGCCCAGAGGCCTAGAGGGCCTGCACCCAGGTTATAAAGTTGCATACCAATTTCCCAGATTTGCCTGGTAAGCAATTGGGTCTGATCCATTGCCCAGCCTGAGCTGTGTGACAATGCATTGTCAGTGAGAGGTGTGTGTAGTGGTTGTTATAGTGGTAAGGGGGCACTGTAATGTGGCACAATATGAACTGGGGGCACTGTAATGTGGCACAATATGAACTGGAGGCACTGTAATGTGGCACAATATGAACTGGGGGCACTGTAATGTGGCACAATATGAACTGGGGGCACTGCAATGTGGCACAATATGAACTGGAGGCACTGCAATGTGGCACAATATGAACTGGAGGCACTGTAATGTGGCACAATATGAACTGGAGGCCACTGTAATGTGACACAATATGAACTGGAGGCACTGTAATGTGACACAATATGAACTGGAGGCACTGTAATGTGGCACAATATGTAATGGAGGCACTGCAATGTGGCACAATATGAACTGGAGGCACTGTAATGTGACACAATATGAACTGGAGGCACTGTAATGTGGCACAATATGAACTGGAGGCACCGTAATGTAGCACAATATGAACTAGAGGCATTGTAATATGGCACAATATGAACTGGAGGCACTGTAATGTGACACAATATGTACTGGAGGCACTGTAATGTGACACAAAATGAACTGGAGGCACTGTAATGTGGCACAATATGAACTGGAGGCACTGTAATGTGTCACAATATGAACTGGAGGCACTGTAATGTGGCACAATATGAACTGGAGGCACTGTAATGTGGCACAATATGAACTGGAGGCACTGTAATGTGGCACAATATGAACTGGAGGCACTGTAATGTGGCACAATATGAATTGGAGGCCACTGTAATGTGACACAATATGAACTGGAGCACTGTAATGTGGCACAATATGAACTGGAGGCACTGTAATGTGTCACAATATGAACTGGAGGCACTGTAATGTGGCACAATATGAACTGGAGGCACTGTAATGTGGCACAATATGAACTGGAGGCACTGTAATGTGGCACAATATGAACTGGAGGCACTGTAATGTGGCACAATATGAACTGGAGGCACTGCAATATGTCATAATCTGATCCGCTCATTGCACTGTCATGTTACATAATAAGAACTGGGGCACTGTTAAGTGACATAATGTGAACTGGGACCACAGTGTCCTGTGACAGCTTTGTAGCATTTGCTCCAGCGTTGCGCAGCCAGGATATAGATGGCAATCAATTCGTGATTGAAATGCTGATAAGCATACCGCTGTTGTGTCAGTGTTTCTTTGTGGATTTGTGGAGGCACTGGGTGCATACTTCACACTAATTAAGAGAACCACACACACACACACACACACACACACATATATATACACAGTATATATATATATATATATATATTAGAGATGAGTGGGTTCGGTTCCTCGGAATCCGAACCCCCCCGAACTTCACCCATTTTACACGGTTCCGAGGCAGACTCGGATCCTCCCGCCTTGCTCGGTTAACCCGACATTTTTCACTAGTGCATTGGAGATGATAGTGAGAGGACGTGGCTGGCGTTCTCTCAGTTTCTGTGTTCAGTGTGCTGCAAATATCTGTGCTCAGTGTGCTGCAAATATCTGTGCTCAGTGTGCTGCAAATATCTACGTTCTCTGCCTGAAAAACATTCCATATCTGTGCTCAGTGTGCTTTATTGCGGGGACTGGGGACCACCAGTATTATATAGGAGGAGGACAGTGCAGAGTTTTGCTGACCAGTGACCACCAGTATTATACGTTCTCTGCCTGAAAAACGCTCCATATCTGTGCTGCATTGTAGTATATAGTAGGAGTACAGTGCATAATTTTGCTGACCACCAGTATATAATATATAGCAGTACGGTACAGTAGGCCACTGCTCTACCTACCTTTGTGTCGTCAAGTATACTATCCATCCATACCTGTGGTGCATTTAAGTTGTGCGCAGTATATATATAGTAGTAGGACAGTGCATCATTTTGCTTACCACCAGTATATAATATATAGCAGTACGGTACAGTAGGCCACTGCTCTACCTACCTCTGTGTTGTCAAGTATACTATCCATCCATACTTGTGGTGCATTTAAGTTGTGCGCAGTATATATAGTAGGAGTACAGTGCATAATTTTGCTGACCACCAGTATATAATATATAGCAGTACGGTACAGTAGGCCACTGCTCTACCTACCTCTGTGTTGTCAAGTATACTATCCATCCATACCTGTGGTGCATTTAAGTTGTGCGCAGTATATATAGTAGGAGTACAGTGCATAATTTTGCTGACCACCAGTATATAATATATAGCAGTACGGTACAGTAGGCCACTGCTCTACCTACCTCTGTGTCGTCAAGTATACTATCCATCCATACCTGTGGTGCATTTAAGTTGTGTGCAGTATATATAGTAGGAGTACAGTGCATAATTTTGCTGACCACCAGTATATAATATATAGCAGTACGGTACAGTAGGCCACTGCTCTACCTACCTCTGTGTCGTCAAGTAAACTATCCATCCATACCTGTGGTGCATTTAAGTTGTGCGCAGTATATATATATAGTAGTAGGACAGTACATAATTTTGCTGACCACCAGTCTATAATATATAGCAGTACGGTACAGTAGGCCACTGTTCTACCAACCTCTGTGTCGTCAAGTATACTATCCATCCATACCTGTGGTGCATTTAAGTTGTGCGCAATATATATAGTAGTAGGCCATTGCTATTAATATATTACTGGCAAATAATTCCACACATTAAAAAATGGAGAACAAAAATGTGGAGGGTAAAATAGGGAAAGATCAAGATCCACTTCCACCTCGTGCTGAAGCTGCTGCCACTAGTCATGGCCGAGACGATGAAATGCCATCAACGTTGTCTGCCAAGGCCGATGACCAATGTCATAGTAGAGAGCATGTAAAATAAAAATAAAGTTCAGTAAATTGACCCAAAAATCTAAATCAAAATCGTCTGAGGAGAAGCGTAAACTTGCCAATGTGCCATTTATGACACAGAGTGGCAAGGAACGGCTGAGGGCCTGGCCTATGTTCATGGCTAGTGGTTCAGCTTCACATGAGGACGCTAGAAAACTGCAGTGCCACTCCTAGATGGGCTAGGTGTTTGTGTCGGCCTCTAGGGTCGCTTAGCTTAGCCATCCAGTGACCTTGGTGCACCTCTTTTTTTCTTTGCATCATGTGCTGTTTGGGGACTATTTTTTGAAGTGCCATCCTGTCTGACACTGCAGTGCCACTCCTAGATGGGCCAGGTGTTTGTGTCAGCCACTTGGGTCGCTTAGCTTAGTCACACAGCTACCTCATTGCGCCTTTTTTTCTTTGCATCATGTGCTGTTTGGAGACAATTTTTTTAATCTGCCATCCTGTCTGACACTGCAGTGCCACTCCTAGATGGGCCTGTTAGGCACACCAGTGCCAGCAGGAATGTACTGGTGTCTGAACGGAGAGGGATGCAAAACAAATGAACTCACAGACAGACTGGGGAATATGACATTACATACACAGAAGGTGATAGGGTAACAAAATAAACACAAAGTGAACAGAGAAGCCCAAAGGCTAAGAAACTGGGTGTCTCCCTAGTATTAGGAATGCTCAGATGGAAAGAAGCGAGATGTAGTGATTTAATACGTAGAGAACCCGAAATGCTGTTGCTAAGGGCAACAGCAAAACCCTAAAGGGTTACCAACGGGTGTGGCAGTAAACTCCTTGGTCAGAGATGGAATAATAGACACAAGGAGAGTCTCCACAATCCTAGTCCTCACTTGCAGTGCACTGGTTCAGCTTACTGCCACTAAACTGACACCTGAACACCTTGCACAGTGAGAAAGGATTTTGGCAGGCAAGTCTGAGAATACAGCCGCAAACTTGCTAGGTTCACAGAGTAGCAAAAGAACCCCAGCAGGTTAAACGACTGACTCCAGTCTTACTGCTAGGTCTGGATTGGCAGAGTGTAATACCAAATCCCAAGGCCTATTTGCAGTAAGCAACAAACAAATACAAAGTTTACACAGTACTAGCTAGCTTTCAGGAACTGACTAACCAACAAAGATTCAGCAGCATCTGCCAAACCTGAGAAGAGGGTTTATAGAGCAGGTGCTGTCCACGCCCCACTCAGACCTCACAGACTGTGAGCACAAAAACCAGCACCGGATCCCCTGCCGTGCACAGAGCCTGTAACCACTGCACAGCAAAAAACCAGAACCGGAGTATCAGCTACGCTCAGGTTACTCCGCTAGCACTTGTCTCCCGGTTGCCATGACGACGTGGCAGCACAGAGCAGGAGACCCTAACAGGGCCAGGTGTTTGTGTCGGCCACTTGGGTCGCTTAGCTTAGCCATCCAGCGACCTTGGTGCACCTCTTTTTTTTCTTTGCATTATGTGCTGTTTGGGGACTATTATTGAAGGAGGAGCTAAAACAGGGCAATTCCGCTAGGCGTGTGGGACTTGTGGATGGAGCCCTTAATTCGCTTAACCAGGATTCACGGGTGGTCAATCTGTTGAAATCAGAGCACTACATTTTGGCCACCGTGCTCGATCCTAGATTTAAAACCTACGTTGTATCTCTCTTTCCGGCAGACACAAGTCTCCAGAGGTTCAAAGACCTGCTGGTGAGAAAATTGTCAAGTCAAGCGGAACGTGACCCGTCAACATCTCCTCCTTCACATTCTCCCGCAAGTGGGGGTGCGAGGAAAAGGCTAAGAATTCCGAGCCCACCCGCTGGCGGTGATGCAGGGCAGTCTGGAGGGAGTGCTGACATCTGGTCCGGACTGAAGGACCTGCCAACGATTACGGACATGTCGTCTACTGTCACTGCATATGATTCTCTCACCATTGAAAGAATGGTGGAGGATTATATGAGTGACCGCATCCAAGTAGGCACGTCAGACAGTCCGTACGTATACTGGCAGGAAAAAGAGGCAATTTGGAGGCCCTAGCACAAACTGGCTTTATTCTACCTAAGTTGCCCTCCCTCCAGTGTGTACTCCGAAAGAGTGTTTAGTGCAGCCGCTCACCTTGTCAGCAATCGGCGTACGAGGTTACTTCCAGAAAATGTGGAGAAGATGATGTTCATCAAAATGAATTATAATCAATTCCTCCGTGGAGACATTCACCAGCAATTGCCTCCAGAAAGTACACAGGGATCTGAGATGGTGGATTCCAGTGGGGACGAATGAATAATCTGTGAGGAGGGGTATGTACACAGTGAAAGGGGTGAGGAATCGGAGGATGATGATGAGGAGGACATCTTGCCTCTGTAGAGCCAGTTTGTGCAAGGAGAGATTGATTGCTTCTTTTTTGGTGGGGGCCCAAACCAACCAGTCATTTCAGTCACAGTCGTGTGGCAGACCCTGTCGCTGAAATGATGGGTTGGTTAAAGTGTGCATGTCCTGTTTATACAACGTAAGGGTGGGTGGGAGGGCCCAAGGACAATTCCATCTTGCACCTCTTTTTCTTTCATTTTTCTTTGCATCATGTGCTGTTTGGGGACAATTTTTTTGAAGTGCCATCCTGTCTGACACTGCAGTGCCACTCCTAGATGGGCCAGGTGTTTGTGTCGGCCACTTGTGTCGCTTAGCTTAGTCACACAGCGACCTTGGTGCGCCTCTTTTTTTCTTTGCATCATGTGCTGTTTGGGGACAAATTTTTTGAAGTGCCATCCTGTCTGACACTGCAGTGCCACTCCTAGATGGGCCAGGTGTTTGTGTCGGCCACTTGTGTCGCTTATCTTAATTACACAGCGACCTTGGTGCGCCTCTTTTTTTTCTTTGCATCATGTGCTGTTTGGGGACTATTTTTTTGAAGTGCCATCCTGCCTGACACTGCAGTGCTACTCCTAGATGGGCCAGGTGTTTGTGTCGGCAACTTGTGTCGCTTAGCTTAGCCATCCAGCGACCTCGGTGCAAATTTTAGGACTAAAAATAATATTGTGAGGTGTTCAGAATAGACTGGAAATGAGTGGAAATTATGGTTATTGAGGTTGATAATACTATGGGATCAAAATTACCCCCAAATTCTATGATTTAAGCTGTTTTTGAGGGTTTTTTGTAAAAAAAACCCGAATCCAAAACACACCCGAATCCGACAAAAAAATTTCAGAGAGCTTTTGCCAAAACGCGTCCGAATCCAAAACACGGCCGCGGAACCGAATCCAAAACCAAAACACAAAACTAGAGATGAGCGGGTTCGGTTCCTCGGAATCCGAACCCGCCCGAACTTCATGTTTTTTTTCACGGGTCCGAGCGACTCGGATCTTCCCGCCTTGCTCGGTTAACCCGAGCGCGCCCGAACGTCATCATGACGCTGTCGGATTCTCGCGAGGCTCGGATTCTATCGCGAGACTCGGATTCTATATAAGGAGCCGCGCGTCGCCGCCATTTTCACTCGTGCATTGAGATTGATAGGGAGAGGACGTGTCTGGCGTCCTCTCCATTAGAATAGAGATAGATTAGATAGAGAGAGAGAGATTGTGCAGAGTCGCAGACAGAGTTAGTTTACCACAGTCAGTGACCAGTGCAGTTGCTAGTTAACTTTTATTTAATATAATATATCCGTTCACTTCTCTCTGCTATATCCGTTCTCTGCCTGAAAAAAAAAACGATACACAGCACAGTCAGTCACACAGTGTGACTCAGTCTGTGTGCACTCAGCTCAGCCCAGTGTGCTGCACAGTCATCAATGTATAAATTAAAAGCTTATAATTAATTGTGGGGGAGACTGGGGAGCACTGCAGGTTGTTAGCAGGAGCCAGGAGTACAATTATATTAATTAACAGTGCACACTTTTGCTGCAGGAGTGGTGACCAGTGCCTGACCACCAGTATAGTATTGTTGTATACTACTAATATCTCTTTAAATATCAACCAGTCTATATTAGCAGCAGACACAGTACAGTGCGGTAGTTCACGGCTGTGGCTACCTCTGTGTCGGCACACGGCAGGCAGTCCGTCCGACCAGAATTGTATTATTTATTATTATATACCTACCACCTAACCGTGGTTTTTTTTTCATTCTTTATACCGTCATAGGGTCATCCTAATTGTTACGAGTATACTACTATCTCTTTATCAACCAGTGTACAGTGCGGTAGTTCACGGCTGTGGCTACCTCTGTGTCGGCACACGGCAGGCAGTCCGTCCGACCAGAATTGTATTATTTATTATTATATACCTACCACCTAACCGTGGTTTTTTTTTCATTCTTTATACCGTCATAGTGTCATCCTAATTGTTACGAGTATACTACTATCTCTTTATCAACCAGTGTACAGTGCGGTAGTTCACGGCTGTGGCTACCTCTGTGTCGGCACACGGCAGGCAGTCCGTCCGACCAGAATTGTATTATTTATTATTATATACCTACCACCTAACCGTGGTTTTTTTTTTCATTCTTTATACCGTCATAGTGTCATCCTAATTGTTACGAGTATACTACTATCTCTTTATCAACCAGTGTACAGTGCGGTAGTTCACGGCTGTGGCTACCTCTGTGTCGGCACACGGCAGGCAGTCCGTCCGACCAGAATTGTATTATTTATTATTATATACCTACCACCTAACCGTGGTTTTTTTTTTCATTCTTTATACCGTCATAGTGTCATCCTAATTGTTACGAGTATACTACTATCTCTTTATCAACCAGTGTACAGTGCGGTAGTTCACGGCTGTGGCTACCTCTGTGTCGGCACACGGCAGGCAGTCCGTCCGACCAGAATTGTATTATTTATTATTATATACCTACCACCTAACCGTGGTTTTTTTTTCATTCTTTATACCGTCATAGTGTCATCCTAATTGTTACGAGTATACTACTATCTCTTTATCAACCAGTGTACAGTGCGGTAGTTCACGGCTGTGGCTACCTCTGTGTCGGCACACGGCAGGCAGTCCGTCCGACCAGAATTGTATTATTTATTATTATATACCTACCACCTAACCGTGGTTTTTTTTTCATTCTTTATACCGTCATAGTGTCATCCTAATTGTTACGAGTATACTACTATCTCTTTATCAACCAGTGTACAGTGCGGTAGTTCACGGCTGTGGCTACCTCTGTGTCGGCACACGGCAGGCAGTCCGTCCGACCAGAATTGTATTATTTATTATTATATACCTACCACCTAACCGTGGTTTTTTTTTCATTCTTTATACCGTCATAGTGTCATCCTAATTGTTACGAGTATACTACTATCTCTTTATCAACCAGTGTACAGTGCGGTAGTTCACGGCTGTGGCTACCTCTGTGTCGGCACACGGCAGGCAGTCCGTCCGACCAGAATTGTATTATTTATTATTATATACCTACCACCTAACCGTGGTTTTTTTTTTCATTCTTTATACCGTCATAGTGTCATCCTAATTGTTACGAGTATACTACTATCTCTTTATCAACCAGTGTACAGTGCGGTAGTTCACGGCTGTGGCTACCTCTGTGTCGGCACACGGCAGGCAGTCCGTCCGACCAGAATTGTATTATTTATTATTATATACCTACCACCTAACCGTGGTTTTTTTTTCATTCTTTATACCGTCATAGTGTCATCCTAATTGTTACGAGTATACTACTATCTCTTTATCAACCAGTGTACAGTGCGGTAGTTCACGGCTGTGGCTACCTCTGTGTCGGCAGTCGGCAGGCAGTCCGTCCATCCATAATTGTATTATTATTATAATATATACCACCTAACCGTGGTTTTTTTATACCACCTAACCGTGGCAGTCCGTCCATAATTGTATACTAGTATCCAATCCATCCATCTCCATTGTTTACCTGAGGTGCCTTTTAGTTCTGCCTATAAAATATGGAGAACAAAAAAGTTGAGGTTCCAAAATTAGGGAAAGATCAAGATCCACTTCCACCTCGTGCTGAAGCTGCTGCCACTAGTCATGGCCGAGACGATGAAATGCCAGCAACGTCGTCTGCCAAGGCCGATGCCCAATGTCATAGTACAGAGCATGTCAAATCCAAAACACCAAATATCAGAAAAAAAAGGACTCCAAAACCTAAAATAAAATTGTCGGAGGAGAAGCGTAAACTTGCCAATATGCCATTTACCACACGGAGTGGCAAGGAACGGCTGAGGCCCTGGCCTATGTTCATGGCTAGTGGTTCAGCTTCACATGAGGATGGAAGCACTCAGCCTCTCGCTAGAAAACTGAAAAGACTCAAGCTGGCAAAAGCACCGCAAAGAACTGTGCGTTCTTTGAAATCCCAAATCCACAAGGAGAGTCCAATTGTGTCGTTTGCGATGCCTGACCTTCCCAACACTGGACGTGAAGAGCATGCGCCTTCCACTATTTGCATGCCCCCTGCAAGTGCTGGAAGGAGCACCCGCAGTCCAGTTCCTGATAGTCAGATTGAAGATGTCAGTGTTGAAGTACACCAGGATGAGGAGGATATGGGTGTTGCTGGCGCTGGGGAGGAAATTGACCAGGAGGATTCTGATGGTGAGGTGGTTTGTTTAAGTCAGGCACCCGGGGAGACACCTGTTGTCCGTGGGAGGAATATGGCCGTTGACATGCCAGGTGAAAATACCAAAAAAATCAGCTCTTCGGTGTGGAGGTATTTCACCACAAATGCGGACAACAGGTGTCAAGCCGTGTGTTCCCTTTGTCAAGCTGTAATAAGTAGGGGTAAGGACGTTAACCACCTCGGAACATCCTCCCTTATACGTCACCTGCAGCGCATTCATAATAAGTCAGTGACAAGTTCAAAAACTTTGGGTGACAGCGGAAGCAGTCCACTGACCAGTAAATCCCTTCCTCTTGTAACCAAGCTCACGCAAACCACCCCACCAACTCCCTCAGTGTCAATTTCCTCCTTCCCCAGGAATGCCAATAGTCCTGCAGGCCATGTCACTGGCAAGTCTGACGAGTCCTCTCCTGCCTGGGATTCCTCCGATGCATCCTTGCGTGTAACGCCTACTGCTGCTGGCGCTGCTGTTGTTGCCGCTGGGAGTCGATGGTCATCCCAGAGGGGAAGTCGTAAGCCCACTTGTACTACTTCCAGTAAGCAATTGACTGTTCAACAGTCCTTTGCGAGGAAGATGAAATATCACAGCAGTCATCCTACTGCAAAGCGGATAACTGAGGCCTTGGCATCCTGGGTGGTGAGAAACGTGGTTCCGGTATCCATCATTACTGCAGAGCCAACTAGAGACTTGTTGGAGGTACTGTGTCCCCGGTACCAAATACCATCTAGGTTCCATTTCTCTAGGCAGGCGATACCGAAAATGTACACAGACCTCAGAAAAAGAGTCACCAGTGTCCTAAAAAATGCAGCTGTACCCAATGTCCACTTAACCACGGACATGTGGACAAGTGGAGCAGGGCAGGGTCAGGACTATATGACTGTGACAGCCCACTGGGTAGATGTATGGACTCCCGCCGCAAGAACAGCAGCGGCGGCACCAGTAGCAGCATCTCGCAAACGCCAACTCTTTCCTAGGCAGGCTACGCTTTGTATCACCGCTTTCCAGAATACGCACACAGCTGAAAACCTCTTACGGCAACTGAGGAAGATCATCGCGGAATGGCTTACCCCAATTGGACTCTCCTGTGGATTTGTGGCATCGGACAACGCCAGCAATATTGTGTGTGCATTAAATCTGGGCCAATTCCAGCACGTCCCATGTTTTGCACATACCTTGAATTTGGTGGTGCAGAATTTTTTAAAAAACGACAGGGCCGTGCAAGAGATGCTGTCGGTGGCCAGAAGAATTGCGGGACACTTTCGGCGTACAGGCACCACGTACAGAAAACTGGAGCACCACCAAAAACTACTGAACCTGCCCTGCCATCATCTGAAGCAAGAAGTGGTAACGAGGTGGAATTCAACCCTCTATATGCTTCAGAGGTTGGAGGAGCAGCAAAAGGCCATTCAAGCCTATACAATTGAGCACGATATAGTAGGTGGAATGCACCTGTCTCAAGTGCAGTGGAGAATGATTTCAACGTTGTGCAAGGTTCTGATGCCCTTTGAACTTGCCACACGTGAAGTCAGTTCAGACACTGCCAGCCTGAGTCAGGTCATTCCCCTCATCAGGCTTTTGCAGAAGAAGCTGGAGGCATTGAAGGAGGAGCTAACACGGAGCGATTCCGCTAGGCATGTGGGACTTGTGGATGCAGCCCTTAATTCGCTTAACAAGGATTCACGGGTGGTCAATCTGTTGAAATCAGAGCACTACATTTTGGCCACCGTGCTCGATCCTAGATTTAAAGCCTACCTTGGATCTCTCTTTCC
The DNA here is from genome assembly GCF_028390025.1 of Pseudophryne corroboree. Taxonomy (NCBI): domain Eukaryota; kingdom Metazoa; phylum Chordata; class Amphibia; order Anura; family Myobatrachidae; genus Pseudophryne; species Pseudophryne corroboree. The sequence continues at coordinate 1,012,689,952 of NC_086445.1, read as the reverse complement.
GGCAGACACAGGTCTGCTGGGGTTGAAAGACCTGCTGGTGACAAAATTGTCAAGTCAAGCGGAACGCGACCTGTCAACATCTCCTCCTTCACATTCTCCCGCAACTGGGGGTGCGAGGAAAAGGCTCAGAATTCCGAGCCCACCCGCTGGCGGTGATGCAGGGCAGTCTGGAGCGACTGCTGATGCTGACATCTGGTCCGGACTGAAGGACCTGACAACGATTACGGACATGTCGTCTACTGTCACTGCATATGATTCTCTCAACATTGATAGAATGGTGGAGGATTATATGAGTGACCGCATCCAAGTAGGCACGTCACACAGTCCGTACTTATACTGGCAGGAAAAAGAGGCAATTTGGAGGCCCTTGCACAAACTGGCTTTATTCTACCTAAGTTGCCCTCCCACAAGTGTGTACTCCGAAAGAGTGTTTAGTGCCGCCGCTCACCTTGTCAGCAATCGGCGTACGAGGTTACATCCAGAAAATGTGGAGAAGATGATGTTCATTAAAATGAATTATAATCAATTCCTCCGCGGAGACATTGACCAGCAGCAATTGCCTCCACAAAGTACACAGGGAGCTGAGATGGTGGATTCCAGTGGGGACGAATTGATAATCTGTGAGGAGGGGGATGTACACGGTGATATATCGGAGGGTGAAGATGAGGTGGACATCTTGCCTCTGTAGAGCCAGTTTGTGCAAGGAGAGATTAATTGCTTCTTTTTTGGGGGGGGTCCAAACCAACCCGTCATATCAGTCACAGTCGTGTGGCAGACCCTGTCACTGAAATGATGGGTTGGTTAAAGTGTGCATGTCCTGTTTTGTTTATACAACATAAGGGTGGGTGGGAGGGCCCAAGGATAATTCCATCTTGCACCTCTTTTTTCTTTTCTTTTTCTTTGCATCATGTGCTGATTGGGGTGGGTTTTTTGGAAGGGACACCCTGCGTGACACTGCAGTGCCACTCCTAGATGGGCCCGGTGTTTGTGTCGGCCACTAGGGTCGCTAATCTTACTCACACAGCTACCTCATTGCGCCTCTTTTTTTCTTTGCGTCATGTGCTGTTTGGGGAGGGTTTTTTGGAAGGGACATCCTGCGTGACACTGCAGTGCCACTCCTAGATGTGCCCGGTGTTTGTGTCGGCCACTAGGGTCGCTAATCTTACTCACACAGTCAGCTACCTCATTGCGCCTCTTTTTTTCTTTGCGTCATGTGCTGTTTGGGGAGGGTTTTTTGGAAGGGCCATCCTGCGTGACACTGCAGTGCCACTCCTAGATGGGCCCGGTGTTTGTGTCGGCCACTAGGGTCGCTAATCTTACTCACACAGCTACCTCATTGCGCCTCTTTTTTTCTTTGCGTCATGTGCTGTTTGGGGAGGGTTTTTTGGAAGGGACATCCTGCGTGACACTGCAGTGCCACTCCTAGATGGGCCCGGTGTTTGTGTCGGCCACTAGGGTCGCTTATCTTACTCACACAGCGACCTCGGTGCAAATTTTAGGACTAAAAATAATATTGTGAGGTGTGAGGTATTCAGAATAGACTGAAAATGAGTGTAAATTATGGTTTTTGAGGTTAATAATACTTTGGGATCAAAATGACCCCCAAATTCTATGATTTAAGCTGTTTTTTAGTGTTTTTTGAAAAAAACACCCGAATCCAAAACACACCCGAATCCGACAAAAAAAATTCGGTGAGGTTTTGCCAAAACGCGTTCGAACCCAAAACACGGCCGCGGAACCGAACCCAAAACCAAAACACAAAACCCGAAAAATTTCAGGCGCTCATCTCTACACAAAACCCGAAAAATGTCCGGTGCACATCACTAATATATATACATATATATAGATATATATATATATTGGTGTCCGGCTCTCCCCGTGCCAATATTGCTCACCCGGTTGCTCCCAAAGTATGTAATGTAGAATCACCAAAGGATGCGGCACTCCTGGGGTTAATAGTCTTCACTCTCACAGCAGCATTACTGTAACGTTTCAGTGCCTTTTATTAGTATGATGAAAGGGCCACACTAATAAAAGTCACTGAAACGTTACATGAATGCCACTGTGAGAGTGACAATTATTAACCCCAGGAGATTATACTGTATATACACATACTAGCTGTTCTGCTTCTGATTTTCACGGTTGTAAATAAAAATGAGTTGAAAATAGTAAACATTAGTCCATGGTTCTTGGCGTTACCTGAGGACAGGGCCGGCTCCAGGCCTACTAGCACCCTGAGCGAGAAAAATTTGAAGCGCCTCTCCCCCCCCCCAAGCGCGCGCCTTCGGCGCACGCGTTCCAGGAAGAGTGGGCGTGGCCCCGCAACTTCATATTATCAAACTATAAATAAATATATTTTCACACCCCCTCTACACACATAATTAGCAGCCTTACACATAACAGCCACAGTAGTGTTCCTTACCCATAATGGGGGTAATTCCGAGTTGATCGCAGCAGGAATTTTATTAGCAGTTGGGCAAAACCATGTGCACTGCAGGGGAGGCAGATATAACATGTGCAGAGAGAGTTATATTTAGGACAGGGCCGATTCTACACCTTGTGGCGCCCAATGCGAAATTTTCCACTGGCGGCGCCCCCCCCCCCCCCCCCCCCCCGCGTGGCAAAAGTTAGTTTGCAAAAAATAGGGGCGTGGCTTCCTAGGGGAGGGTCATGTCCACAGTTATGCCCCCATTAGCTGTGCCCCCATATTTGCCCCAAGTAGTTGTGCCCCCCAGTTGATTTTCCCCCTGTAGCTGTGCCCCCTGTAGATTTGCACCCAGTAGCTGTGCCACCAGTTAATTTGCCCCCAGTAGCTGGTCCCTCTGTAGTTGTTCCCCCTGTAGCAGTGCCCCAGCATGTGCCCCCTGTAGATATGCCCCCAGTAGCTGTTCCCCCTGTAGTAGTGCCCCCAGTAGCTGTGCCCTTTGTAGCTGTGCCCCCTGTAGTAGTGCCCCCAGTAGCAGTGCCCCCAGTATGTGCCCTCTGTAGCTGTTCCCCCTGTAGTAGTGCCCCCAGTAGCTGTGCCCTTTGTAGCTGTGCCCCCTGTAGTAGTGCCCCCAGTAGCAGTGCCCCCAGTATGTGCCCTCTGTAGCTCTTCCCCCTGTAGTAGTGCCCCCAGTTGATGTGCCCCCAGTATGTTCCCTCTGTAGCTGTTCCCCCTGTAGTAGTGCCCCCAGTAGCTGTGTCCCCAGTATGTTCCCCCAGTAGCTGTGCCCCCAGTATGTTCCCCCAGTAGCAGTGCCCCCAGTATGTTCCCCCAGTAGCTGTGCCCCCAGTATGTTCCCCCAGTAGCTGTGCCCCCAGTATGTTCCCCCAGTAGCTGTGCCCCCAGTATGTTCCCCCAGTAGCAGTGCCCCCAGTATGTTCCCCCTGTAGCTGTTCCCCCTGTAGTAGTGCCCCCAGTAGCTGTGCCCTCTGTAGCTGTTCCCCCTGTAGTAGTGCCCCCAGTAGCTGTGCCCTCTGTAGCTGTTCCCCCTGTAGTAGTGCCCCCAGTAGCTGTGCCCTCTGTAGCTGTTCCCCCTGTAGTAGTGCCTCCAGTAGCTGTGCCCTCTGTAGCTGTTCCCCCTGTAGTAGTGCCCCCAGTAGCTGTTCCCCCTGTATCAGTGCCCCAGCATGTGCCCCCTGTAGATGTGCCCTTTGTAGCTGTGCCCCCTGTAGTAGTGCCCCCAGTAGCTGTGCCCCCAGTATGTGCCCTCTGTAGCTGTGCCCCCAGTATGTGCCCTCTGTAGTAGTGCCCCCAGTAGCAGTACCCCCAGTATGTGCCCTCTGTAGCTGTTCCCCCTGTAGTAGTGCCCCCAGTAGCAGTGCCCCCAGTAGCAGTGCCCCCAGTATGTTCCCTCTGTAGCTGTTCCCCCTGTAGTAGTGCCCCCAGTAGCAGTGCCCCCAGTATGTTCCCTCTGTAGCTGTTCCTCCTGTAGTAGTACCCCCAGTAGCAGTGCCCCCAGTATGTGCCCTCTGTAGCTGTGCCCCCTGTAGTAGAGCCCCCAGAATGTGCCCCCTGTTGCAGTGCCCCCAGTATGTGCCCTCTGTAGTTGTGCCCCTTATAGCTGTGCCCCCAGTGATAGGGCCCCTTGTAGCTGTGCCCCCTATAAGTGCCCCCTGTAGTAGCGACGCTTTCAAAACCTAAAAGAAAATACTTACCTGCCTCACTCCTGTTTCAGGACCGCTGTTGCCGCTGCTGCTGTCTCCGGGCGCCAGCTCCGCTCTATGGGAGAGACGTAATGACGTCTCTCCCATAGCAGCGCCGCACTGACACTAGGGCCAGTATTTACTAAAAATCCGAGTTTTGACGATTTGTGATTTTTTTTCTAAGTCCCAATCCGGGAATTCACTAAGCACAAATCTCGGCATTGCCTGGTCTATTCGTAATGGTTTGAATGACAACGTCCAGAAATACGAATGAATAGACCATCGGTCAAATGCGGCTGTTATTTCATACAATACGGGCATTCACTATTCATTCGTATTTGGGTGTTAGTCTCTGAATGCTCAAGTGCGGGTCTATTTTTTTCCGAATCGTTAAAAATAGCAGCAAAAAAATAGACCTGCTTTTTCCAGTCGAGTTTGGATAACTATGCACGGATCAGTGAGATCTGTGCATGGTTATCTATGGGAAAGGGTCTGTTTAGTGTAGAAACTGAAAAAAAAATTGCGTGGGGTCCCCCCCCCACTCCTAAGCACAACCAGCCTCGGGCTCTTTGAGCCGGTCCTGGTTGACAAAATATGGGGGGGGAAATGACAGGGGTTCCCCCATATTTCATCAACCAGCACCGGGCTCTGCGCCTGGTCCTGGTTCCCTAAAATACGGGGGAGAAAAAGCGTAGGGGTCCCCCGTACTTTTAAAACCAGCACTGGGCTCCACTAGCCAGGTACATAATGCCACAGCCGGGGGACACTTTTATAGTGGTCCCTGCGGCCCTGGCATTACATACCCAACTAGTCACCCCTGGCCGGGGTACCCTGGAGGAGTGGGAACCCCTTAAATCAAGGGGTCCCCCCCTCCAGCCACCCAAGGGCCAGGGGTGAAGCCCGAGGCTGTCCCCCCATCCAAGGGCGGCGGATGGGGGGATGATAGCCTTGTGAGAAATTGTGAATATTGTTTTTAGTAGCAGTACTACAAGTCCCAGCAAGCCTCCCCCACAAGCTGGTACTTTGAGAACCACAAGTACCAGCATGCGGTGGCAAACCAGGGCCGCTGGTACCTGTAGTACTACTACTAAAAAAATACCCCCAAAAAAACGGGACACACACACCGTGAAAGTATAAGTTTATTACATACATGCACACCTCCAAACATACATACTTACCTATGTTCCCACGAGGCTCGGTCCTCTGCTCCCTGAAGAATCTTTGGGGTACCTGTGAAAAAAATTATACTCACATAATCCAGTGTAGCTTCTGTCCTTTGTATAATCCACGTACTTGGCAAAACAAAAAAACGGATACCCGACCACGCACTGAAAGGCGTCCTATGTTTACACATGGGACCCCTTTCCCCGACTGCCAGGACCCCCCCTGACTCCTGTGAAAGAGGGTCCCTTCAGCCAATCAGGGAGCGCCACATCGTGGCACTCTCCTGATTGGCTGTGTGCTCCTCTAGTGTCTGTGAGGCAGCACACGGCAGAGATACAATGTAGCGCCTATGCGCTCCATTGTATCCAATGGTGGGAACTTTGCGGTCAGCGGTTGACCGAAAGTAACCTCACCGCTGACCGCAAAGTTCCCACCATTGGATACAATGGAGCGCATAGGCGCTACATTGTATCTCTGCCGTGTGCTGCCTCACAGACACTAGAGGAGCACACAGCCAATCAGGAGAGTGCCACGACGTGGCGCTCCCTGATTGGCAGAAGGGACCCTCTTTGACAGGAGTCAGGGGGGGTCCTGGCAGTCGGGGAAAGGGGTCCCATGTGTAAACATGGGACCCCTTTCAGTGCGTGGTCGGGTATCCGTTTTTTTGTTTTGCCAAGTACGTGGATTATACAAAGGACAGAAGCTACACTGGATTATGTGAGTATAATTTTTTTCACAGGTACCCCAAGGATTCTTCAGGGAGCAGAGGACCGAGCCTCGTGGGAACATAGGTAAGTATGTATGTATGGAGGTGTGCATGTATGTAATAAACTTATACTTTCACGGTGTGTGTGTCCCGTTTTTTGGGGGGTATTTTTTTAGTAGTAGTACTACAGGTACCAGTGGCCCTGGTTTGCCACCACATGCTGGTACTTGTGGTTCTCCAAGTACCAGCTTGCGGGGGAGGCTTGCTGGGACTTGTAGTACTGCTACTAAAAACAATATTCACATTTTGTGAACAAGGCTATCAGCCCCCCATCCGCCGCCCTTGGATGGGGGGGACAGCCTCGGGCTTCACCCCTGGCCCTTGGGTGGCTGGAGGGGGGGGACCCCTTGATTCCCACTCCTCCAGGGTACCCCGGCCAGGGGTGACTAGTTGGGTATGTAATGCCAGGGCCGCAGGGACCACTATAAAAGTGTCCCCCGGCTGTGGCATTATGTACCTGGCTAGTGGAGCCCGGTGCTGGTTTTAAAAATACGGGGGACCCCTACGCTTTTTGTTTCCCGTATTTTTGGAACCAGAACCAGGCGCAGAGCCCGGTGCTGGTTGATGAAATATGGGGGAACCCCTGTCATTCCCCCCCCCATATTTTGTCAACCAGGACCGGCTCAAAGAGCCCGAGGCTGGTTGTGCTTAGGAGGGGGACCCCACGCAATTTTTTTCAGAATTTTTAAGACTTTAAAAACCTTTTTAAGGTACACAATGAAGCCCTGCATGGATCTAACAGATCCGGCCGGGATTCCTTGTGTTTTGTCAGGCAGTGTTTTACTCATCACTCCCGTAAAACACTGCCTAATATTACGAATCACATCGACATCGGAAAATACGAATTGGGAAAAGTCGGCAGCTTAGTGAATGATCGTATCAGGATTTAAAAAGTTGCAGTAAAATGCACCCGATACCATTCGAGATCAAACATCCTTCAAAATGGCCAAAACACGAATCTTTGTAAATATACCCCTAGGGGTTAATTTTGACCTCTAGTGTCAGTCAGTGACGTCGGCTGCAGCGGGCGCACACAGCGCTCGCTGCAGCCGGGGAGCGGGGAGGGAAGGAGGAGCAGTAGCGGCTCTTGCCACGGCGGCGCCCTCAGGGTAGCGGCACCCCGGGCAAAAAGCCTGCTTGCCCGTGGCAAGAGCCGCTACTGATTTGAGTGGGGTGTGTTCAATCTGCAATCTAAATTGCAGTGTAAAAATAAAGCAGCCAGTATTTACCCTGAACAAAAACAAAATAACCCACCCAAATCTAACTTTCTCTGCACATGTTATATCTGCCTCCCCTGCAGTGCACATGGTTTTGCCCAACTGCTAACAAAATTCCTGCTGCGATCAACTCAGAATTACCCTCAATGTCTCCAGTATAGTGTCAGACACATAATGACCCCAGTAGTGCAGTGCCAGATAGACATGATATGCCCCCCAGAAGTGCCACATAGAAATGATATGCCCCTCAGCAGTGCCACCTAGACATGATATGCCCCCCCAGCAGTGCCACATAGACATGATATGCCCCCCCAGCAGTGCCACATAGACATTATATGCCCCCCAGCAGTGCCACATAGACATGATATGCCCCCCAGCAGTGCCACATAGACATGATATGCCCCCCAGCAGTGGAACATAGACATGATATGCCCCCCAGCAGTGGCACAGACATGATATGCCTCCCAGCAGTGCCAGATAGACATGATATGCCCCCCAGCAGTGCCAGATAGCCATCATATACCCCCCAGCAGTGCCACATAGACATGATTTGCCCCCAGCTGTGAAAGATAGACATGATTTCCCCCCCAGCAGTGCCAGATACACATGATAAGCCCCCAGAAGTGCCAGCCATCATATGCCCCCAGCAGTGCCACATAGACATGATTTGCCCCCAGCTGTGCCAGATAGACAGGATTTGCCCCCCAACAGTGCCAGATACACATGATATGCCCCCAAGCAGTGCCAGATAGACATGATATACCCCCCAGCAGTGCCAGATACACATGAGATGGCCCCCAGCAGTGCCAGATACACATGAGATAGCCCCCAGCAGTGCCAGATACACATGATATACCCCCCAGCAGTGCCAGATACACATGATATACCCCCCAGCAGTGCCAGATACACATGAGATGGCCCCCAGCAGTGCCAGATACACATGATATACCCCCCAGCAGTGCCAGATACACATTATATACCCCCCAGCAGTGCCAGATACACATGAGATGGCCCCCAGCAGTGCCAGATATACATAATATGCCCCCCAGCAGTGCCTGATACACATGATATGCCCCCCAGCAATGCCAGATACACATGATATGCCCCCCAGCAGTGCCTGATACACATGATATGTCCCCCAGCAGTGCCAGATGCACATGATTTGCCCCACAGTAGTGCCAGATACACATATGCCCCCCAGATACACATGTCCCCACACTGCCAGATACATATATGCCCCACAGTGCCAGATACATATATGCCCCCAGTGCCAGCTACATATATGCCCACAGTGCCAGATATGTCCCCAGTGCCAGATACACATGTCCCTACACAGTGCCAGATATGTACCCAGTGTCAGATATGTCCTCAGTGCCAGATATGCCTCCAGTGCCAGATATGTCCCCAGTGCCAGATACACATGTCACTACACAGTGCCAGATATACATGTCCCTACACAGTGCCAGATATGTCCCCAGTGCCAAATACACATGTCCCTACACAGTGCCAGATATGTCCCCAGTGCCAGATATGCCCCCAGTGCCAGTTATGTCCCCAGTGCCAGATACACATGTCCCTACACAGTGCCAGAAATGCCCCCAGTGCCAGATACACATGACCCTACACAGTGCCAGATACACATGTCCCTACACAGTGCCAGATATGCCCCCAGTGCCAGGTACACATGACCCTACACAGTGCCAGATATGCCCCCAGTGCCAGTTATGTCCCCAGTGCCAGATACACCTGTCCCTACACAGTGCCAGATATGTCCCCAGTGTCAGTTATGTCCCCAGTGCCAGATACACATGTCCCTACACAGTGCCAGATATGACCCCAGTGCCAGATATGCCACCAGTGCCAGTTATGTCCCCAGTGCCAGATACACATGTCCCTACACAGTGCCAGATATGTCCCCAGTGCCATATATGTCCCCAGTGCCAGATACACATGTCCCTACAAAGTGCCAGATATGCCCCAAGTGCCAGATACACATGACCCTACACAGTGCCAGATACACATGTCCCTACACAGTGCCAGATATGCCCCCAGTGCCAGGTACACATGACCCCAAACAGTGCCAGATATGCCCCCAGTGCCAGTTATGTCCCCAGTGCCAGATACACATGTCCCTACACAGTGCCAGATATGTCCCCAGTGTCAGTTATGTCCCCAGTGCCAGGTACACATGTCCCTATACAATGCCAGATTTGTCCCCAGTGCCAGATATACATGACGCTACACAGTGCCAGATACACATGTCCCTACACAGTGCCAGATATACATGTCCCTACACAGTGCCAGATATGTCCCCAGTGCCAAATACACATGTCCCTACACAGTGCCAGATATGCCCCCCAGTGCCAGATATGCCCCCAGTGCCAGTTATGTCCCCAGTGTCAGATACACATGTCCCTACACAGTGCCAGATATGTCCCCAGTGCTAGATATGTCCCCAGTGCCAGATACACATGTCCCTACACAGTGCCATATATGCCCCCAGTGCCAGATACACATGACCCTACACAGTACCAGATACACACGTCCCTACACAGTGCCAGATATGCCCCCAGTGCCAGGTACACATGACCCTACACAGTGCCAGATATGCCCCCAGTGCCAGATACACATGTCCCTACACAGTGCCAGATATGTCCCCAGTGTCAGTTATGTCCCCAGTGCCAGATACACATGTCCCTACACAGTGCCAGATATGCCCCCAGTGCCAGATACAAATGTCCCTAATCAGTGACAGATATGTCCCCAGTGCCATATATGTCCCCAGTGCCAGATACACATGTCCCTACACAGTGCCAGATATGTCCCCAGTGCCAGATACACATGTCCCTACACAGTGCCAGATTTGTCCCCAGTGCCAGATATGTCCCCAGTGCCAGATATGTCCCCAGTGCCAGATACACATGTCCCTACACAGTGCCAGATATGTCCCCAGTGCCAGATATGTCCCCAGTGCCAGATACACATGTCCCTACACAGTACCAGATTTGTACCCAGTGCCAGATATGTCACAAGTGCCAGATACGCATGTCCCTACACAGTGCCAGATATGCCCCCAGTGCCAGATATGTCCCCAGTGCCAAGTACACATGACCCTACACAGTGCCAGATATGCCCCCAGTGCCAGATAGGTCCCCAGTGTCAGTTATGTCCCCAGTGCCAGATATGTCCCCAGTGCCAGATACACATGTACCTACACAGTGCCAGATATGGCCCCAGTGCCAGATATGTCACAAGTGCCAGATACACATGTCCCTACACAGTACCAGATACACATGTCCCTACACAGTGCCAGATATGCCCCCAGTGCCAGGTACACATGACCCCAGTGCCAGATATGCCCCCAGTGCCAGATATGTCCCCAGTGTCAGTTATGTCCCCAGTGCCAGATACACATGTCCCTACACTGTGCCAGATATGCCCCCAGTGCCAGATACAAATGTCCCTACACAGTGCCAGATATGTCCCCAGTGCCAGATATGTCCCCATTGCCAGATACACATGTCCCTACACAGTACCAGATATGCCCCCAGTGCCAGATATGCCCCTAGTGCCTGATACAAATGTCCCTACACAGTGCCAGATATGTCCCCAGTGTCATATATGTCCCCAGTGCCAGATACACATGTCCCTACACAGTGCCAGATATGCCCCCAGTGCCTGATATGCCCCCAGTGCCTGATACAAATGTCCCTACACAGTGCCAGATATGCCCCCAGTGCCAGATATGCCCCCAGTGCCTGATACAAATGTCCCTACACAGTGCCAGATATGTCCCTAGTGTCATATATGTCCCCAGTGCCAGATACACATGTCCCTACACAGTGCCAGATATGCCCCCAGTGCCAGATATGCCCCCAGTGCCATATACAAATGTCCCTACACAGTGCCAGATATGTCCCCAGTGTCATATATGTCCCCAGTGCCAGATACACATGTCCCTACACAGTGCCAGATATGTCCCCAGTGTCATATATGTCCCCAGTGCCAGATACACATGTCCCTACACAGTGCCAGAAATGCCCCCAGTGCCAGATATGCCCCCAGTGCCTGATACAAATGTCTCTACACAGTGCCAGATATGTCCCCAGTGCCAGATATGCCCCCAGTGCCTGATACAAATGTCCCTACACAGTGCCAGATATATCCCCAGTGCCAGATATGCCCCCAGTGCCAGATACGCATGTCCCTACACAGTGCCAGATATGCCCCCAGTGCCAGATATGCCCCCAGTGCCAGATACAAATGTCCCTACACAGTGCCAGATATGTCCCCAGTGCCAGATATGTCCCCAGTGCCAGATACACATGTCCCTACACAGTGCCCGATATGCCCCCAGTGCCAGATATGCCCCCAGTGCCTGATACAAATGTCCCTACACAGTGCCAGATATGTCCCCAGTGTCATATATGTCCCCAGTGCCAGATACACATGTCCCTACACAGTGCCAGATATGCCCCCAGTGCCAGATATGCCCCCAGTGCCTGATACAAATGTCCCTACACAGTGCCAGATATGCCCCCAGTGAAAGTTATGTCCCCAGTGCCAGATACACATGTCCCTACACAGTGCCAGATATGTCCCCAGTGCCAGATATGCCCCCAGTGCCAGATGCGCATGTCCCTACACAGTGCCAATTATGCCCCCAGTGCCAGTTATGTCCCCAGTGCCAGATACACATGTCCCTACACAGTGCCAGATTTGTCCCTACACAGTGCCAGATACACATGTCCCTACACAGTGCCAGATATGCCCCCAGTGCCAGATATGCCCCCAGTGCCTGATACAAATGTCCCTACACAGTGCCAGATATGCCCCCAGTGAAAGTTATGTCCCCAGTGCCAGATACACATGTCCCTACACAGTGCCAGATATGTCCCCAGTGCCAGATATGCCCCCAGTGCCAGATGCGCATGTCCCTACACAGTGCCAATTATGCCCCCAGTGCCAGTTATGTCCCCAGTGCCAGATACACATGTCCCTACTCAGTGCCAGATTTGTCCCTACACAGTGCCATATACACATGTCCCTACACAGTGCCAGATATGCCCCCAGTGCCAGATACACATGACCCTATACAGTGCCAGATATGCCCCCAGTGCCAGATATGCCCCCCAGTGCCAGATATGTCCCCAGACTCAGTGGCGTAACTACTGCCCCCGCAGTCCTCGCGGTGGCTTGGGGGCGAGGGGCTGCGGGGGCGCCACTGATTTACAGCAGACTGACATGCGGACGAGCGTCCGCATGTCAGTCTGCTTTCTCCTTCCCTCCGCCACTTGTTGGAGGGACACGGAGGGCACAGCGTGTGCGTCTCCTGTGTCCCTCCTGCATCATCTCCGGCGGCCGCGGGTCTAATAGGGGGAAGTGCCGTCCGTGAGCTCTAATTGGCTCACGAACCGGCACTTCCCCCTATTAGACCCGTGGCCGCCGGAGATGATGCAGGAGGGACACAGGAGACGCTGTGCCCTCCGTGTCCCTCCAACAAGCGGCAGCAGCGGCGGGCATTATCTGGCACTGGGGGGGAATATCTGGCACTGGAAGGGGGGGAATCTGGCACTGGGGGCATATATGGCACTGGGGGGGGGGATATCTGGCACTGGGGGAATATCTGGCACTGGGGGGGGGATATCTGGCACTGGGGGCATATATGGCACTGGGGGGGGATTATCTGGCACTGGGGTATATCTGGCACTGGGGGGGAATATCTGGCACAGGGGGGGGAATATCTGGCACTGGGGGCATATATGGCACTGGGGGGGAATATCTGGCACTGGGGGAATATCTGGCACTGGGGGGGGGATATCTGGCACTGGGGGCATATATGGCACTGGGGGGGAATATCTGGCACTGGGGGAATATCTGGCACTGGGGGGGGGAATATCTGGCACTGGGGCATATATGGCAGGGGGGGGATATCTGGCACTGGGGGGGAATATCTGGCACTGGGGGGGATATCTGGCACTGGGGGCATATATGGCACTGGGGGGGAATATCTGGCACTGGGGGGGGATATCTGGCACTGGGGGCATATATGGCACTGGGGGGGAATATCTGGCACTGGGGGAATATCTGGCACTGGGGGGGGGGGATATCTGGCACTGGGGGCATATATGGCACTGGGGGGGGATATCTGGCACTGGGGGCATATCTGGCACTGGGGGGGAATATATGGCACTGGGGGCATATATGGCACGGGGGGGAATATCTGGCACTGGGGGGGAATATCTGGCACTGGGGGCATATGTGGCACTGGGGGGGAATATCCGGCACTGGGGGCATATGTGGCACTGGGGGGGAATATATGGCACTGGGGGCATATCTGGCACTGGGGGCATATGTGGCACTGGGGGGGAATATCTGGCACTGGGGACATATGTGGCACTGGGAGCACAGTCCTAGCAACAAGGACTACCTCCTAGCAACGAGCATGACACCCAGTGCATGAAACACCTGACAACGAGCATGACACCCAGTGCATGAAACACCTGGCAACGAGCATGACACCCAGTGCATGAAACCCCTGGCAACGAGCATGACACCCTGAGCATGAAAACCCCTGGCACCGTGCATGGAACCAAGAGCATGAAACCCCTGGCAACGAGCATGACACCCAGTGCATGAAACCCCTGACAACGAGCAGGTAATTGAAAAGTAATTAGAAGCCTTACTGTAGGACTTAATGTGTAATGGGCATTACGGTGTGTGGCATAATGTGTCACAGGCATTACGGTGTATGGTATACTATATCGCGGGCATTGTGATATGTGGTATAATGTTTCAGGGTCATTGCAGTGTGGCATAATACATAACGGGCATTGTGGTGTGTGGCATAGGGTATAACGGGCAGGGCATTGCGGTATGTGTCACAGGCATTACGGTGTATGGTATACTATATCACGGGCATTGTGGTATAATGTCTCAAGGTCATTGCAGTGTGTGGCATAATGTGTCACAGGCATTGTATGTGCTATAATGTATCGGGCATTGCAGTGTGTGGCATAATGTATCACGGACATTGCGGTGTGTGTCATAATGTGTCACAGGCATTGTATGTGCTATAATGTATCAGGGGCATTGCAGTGTGTAGCATAATGTATAACGGGCATTGCGATTCCTGTCATAATGTGTCACAGGCATTACAGTGTGTGGCATAATATGTCTGGGGCATTACGGTGTCTGCATATTGTGTCATGTGCATTATTGTGTGTGGCATAATGTCTAAGGGCCATTGCAGTATGTGGAATAATGTATACTGGGCATTACTATAAGGAGGAAAAATGACAAATAATGTAAGGGGCATGAATCAGGATTATTTTTCTTTCCTGTGGTGGCTAACGTCTGGGCGTGCAGGTTGCAAAACTGGGGTATAAGGTAGTCTTTTCCTGCAATGCCACGCCCCTTTATGAGAAACCACGCCCATTCCAACTAAACCACGCCCCTTTTTGCGGCGCGCGCCGAAGGCGCGCGCATATTTAGCCCTTTCTTGCTCCCAATTATGGGGCATGGGGGGGGGGGCGCTGAAGAATTTTTTGGCTTGGGGGAGAAAAATTTCTAGTTACACCACTGTCCCCAGTGCTAGATACATATGTCCCTACACGGTGCCAGATATGTGTGTCCACCACCTCCACCCGCCCCCGCTAGCTGCTCACCGCGCATCGCGTTTGCTGACGAGCGGGGAGGCCGCTGCTGCTGCTGGCTTCTGCTCTTAAATTGAGGGTGGGGAGTAGAGCGCAGCGTGCGCCTCTCCTGCCCCTCAGTCTCCGGCGGCCGCGACGGTGTTTCACTCCAGCTAGGCACCGGTCTGTGAGCCAATCAAAGCTCGCAGTCCGGCAGCCAATCAGGAGCCTCCGCTGCCGGACCGAGAGCTCTGATTGGCTCATGGGCCGGTTAGCGGGGAGGGGGTTTGGGCTGTGGGATGCAGTATGTCTCTGCTAGTAGGCGACACTGCTGCTCTCTAGGGACGGCTACATGCTCCAATATGGCGGCCAGAGCTAGCGGCGCCCATAAAGTGTGGCGCCCTGTTCGGCCGCTCTATTGGAACGTGCCTGGAGCCGGCCCTGCCTGAGGAGTACCCGTAGCAGATACGGTAAAAAGTGACAGGACCATTTTTGTAGTTTAATAAATTTTACACACTGGTGGTGCAATCCAAATTTTGATCCGATTGTCCGTTAGGGCGTTATTGTTCATGCAATGCAAGCCATGCATCGCTAATGATGTCATTATGTCAACCCCCTTTTCATTGGGTTTGCGACTCAGGGTCGACACCAATTAGGTCGACACAACTTATGTTGACACCAATTGGTCGACACACCTGATGTCGACACCTGAAATAGGTCGACAAGGACAAAAGGTTGACATGAACAAGATTGACATGGAAAACGGTCGACATGAGTTTTTTATGTTTTATTGGTGTCGTTTTCTCTGTAAAGTGACCGGGAACCCCAATTAGTGCACCGTGTCACCTCGCTACGATCGCCATGCTCTGGGCAAGGTGCCTCGGTCCGCTACCGCTGCACTCGGCATAGGTTACCGTTCCCAATTGTAGTCCACGTGGATCGTAAAGTATGAAAAAGTCCAGAAATATAAAGAAAAATGTGAAAAACTCATGTTGACCTTTTTGCGTGTCGACCTTTTTCATGGCAACCTTCTGTCCATGTCGACCTATTTCAGGTGTCGACCTAAGGTATGTCGACCAATCAGTGTCGACCTAAGTGGTGTCGACTTAATTGGTGTCGACCTTTAGTCCGGATGCCTTTTCATCCCCTTAGGGGGGGTTTATTACAATTTGAATTACATAATTTTCCTATTTCCCTCCTGAAGAATACCTGTGTTACATTTCATCTTCCCAACATATCGAGAAGTAAGAGAATTAGTGATGCGTCAGTCAGTGAGTGAGTGAGAGATACGGTAGAAAGTGACAGGACCATTTTAGTAGTTCATGAAATTCTACACACTGGAGGTGCAATCCAAATTATCGTCCAATTGTCCATTTGGGCGTTATCGGTCACGAAATGCAAGCCACGCATCGGTAATGACATCATATATATAGGAATTGTTTCTTTAGGGGGTGCCTAATATTTATAGGTTTCTAGGGGTTAGTGCCCTTTGGATTTGGATTTATGGTCCAAAGATTATCCAGTCTCTTACAACAGGCTATTTAGTGAGGACAACCGCATCAATCTTTTCCAAGATATACATATAGGTATTAAAATACTTTCGAAAAATATTCATAAAAATATTAAAGTCTTGTTACAACAAGACAGTGATTAATACATAAGTACAATTAAGGTTTTCAACAGGTACTTAGTAGACAGCTCTTTTCTTTTGTTTAAGAACCCAGATACTATATCAGTCAACGCGTTTTGTCATCTATGACTTAATCAGGGGTGTCTTAATAGATAAGGTCAGTACTATTATGTTTTCAACTAATTGTGTAGTCCTTTCGGTTGACCTTTTATTCAGATTGGTATCAATGGCTGAGCAATGCCTTTAGCTGGTACTTAAAAATATATAAATCCCTCCTGTCCAGTAGTTGGTTAGGTGGCTGCCTGAAGAGTTGCCCTCAGGAACATGCTTTTCTTTTAAAGGACCTATTGATTTTCCTGATCAGTGTTCCCAGCCGTTTCGGTATATAGGTGGAAGGGTCACACTAGTTTTCTTTAGCCTTTGAAGTATGTTCCTCTCTCCTGGTCTATCCTGCTTTGTTGTCTGTCATGTAATATACATTACTGTTTTAAGATTTCATTATGAGGGATGTAATTAGGAGCTTAATGCTGTCTATAGTATAGTGTGGTGGCAACTAGTGATGTCTCTAGTATATGGGTTAACTATTGCTGTTTGTATTATATGGTAGACACTAATGCTGTCTGTACTATATGATTATCACTAATGCTGTCTGTAGCATATGGGGCACTGATGCTGTCTGTAGTATATGGGGGTCACTGATGGGGTCTGTAGTGTATGGGGGTCACTGATGCTGTCTGTAGCATATGGGGTCACTAATTCTGTCTAATGTATCGTGGTCATTATTGCTGTTTGTAGTATATAGAGGTCACTGATACTGCGTGTTGTATATGGGGGTCACTAATGCTGTCTAGAGTGTATGGCAGTCATTATTGCTGTTTGTAGTATATGGGGTTCACTGATGCTTCATGTAGTATATGGCAATCACTGATGCTCTCTGTAGCATATGGTGCTCACTAATACTGTCTGCAGTAAATGAGGGTCACTGATGCTGTGTGTAGTATATGGCAGTCACTGATGTTGTCTGTAGTATGTTGGGATCACTAATGCTGTCTGTAGTATGTGGTGGTCACTGATGCTGTCTGTAGTATATGGTGGTCACTGATGCTGTCTGAGTATATGGGGGTCACTAATGATGGCTGTAGTATATGGTGGTCACTAATGCTGTGTGTATTATATGGCAGTCACTGATGCTAACTGTAGTATACAGTGGTCACTGATGCTCTCTGTAGTATATAGGGGTCACTGATGCAGTCTGTAGTATATAGGGGTCACTGATGCAGTCTGTAGTATATGGTGGTCACTGATGCTGCATGTAGTATATGCGGGTCACTAATGATGTCTGTAGTATATGGTGGTCACTGATGCTGTGTGTAGTATATTGGGCTCACTAATGATGTCTGTAGTATGTGGTGGTCACTAATGCTGTCTGTAGTATATGGGGGTCACTGATGCAGTCTGTAGTATATGGCAGTCACTGATGCTGTCTGTAGTATGGGAGTCACTGATGTTGTCTAGTATATGGCAGTCACTAATGCTGTCTGTACTATATGGGGGTCACTGATGCTGTCTGTACTATATGGGGGGTCACTGATACTGTCTGTAGTATATGGTGGTCACTGAAGCTGTCTGTAGTATATGGTGATCACTGATGCTGTCTGTAGTATATGGTGGTCACTGATGCTGTCTGTAGTATATGGTGGTCACTGATGCTGTCTGTAGTATATGGTGGTCACTGATGCTGTCTGTTTATATGGTGGTCACTGATGCTGTCTGTAGTATATGGTGGTCACTGATACTGTCTGTTTATATGGTGGTCACTGATGCTGTCTGTAGTATATGGTGATCACTGATGCTGTCTGTAGTATATGGTAGTCACTGATGCTGTCTGTAGTATATGGTGGTCACTGATGCTGTCTGTAGTATATGGTGGTCACTGATGCTGTCTGTTTATATGGTGGTCACTGATGCTGTTTGTAGTATATGGTGGTCACTGATGCTGTCTGTAGTATATGGTGGTCACTGATGCTGTCTGTAGTATATGGTGGTCACTGATGCTGTCTGTAGTATATGGTGGTCACTGAAGCTGTCTGTTTATATGGTGGTCACTGATGCTGTCTGTAGTACATGGTGGTCACTGATGCTGTCTGTAGTATATGGTGGTCACTGATGCTGTCTGTAGTATATGGTGGTCACTGATGCTGTCTGTACTATATGGGGGTCACTGATGCTGTCTGTAGTATATGGTGGTCACTGATGCTGTCTGTAGTATATGGTGGTCACTGATGCTGTCTGTAGTATATGGTGGTCACTGATGCTGTCTGTTTATATGGTGGTCACTGATGCTGTCTGTAGTATATGGTGATCACTGATGCTGTCTGTAGTATATGGTAGTCACTGATGCTGTCTGTAGTATATGGTGGTCACTGATGCTGTCTGTAGTATATGGTGGTCACTGATGCTGTCTGTTTATATGGTGGTCACTGATGCTGTCTGTAGTATATGGTGGTCACTGATGCTGTCTGTTTATATGGTGGTCACTGATGCTGTCTGTAGTATATGGTGGTCACTGATGCTGTCTGTTTATATGGTGGTCACTGATGCTGTCTGTTGTATATGGTGGTCACTGAAGCTGTCTGTAGTATATGGTGATCACTGATGCTGTCTGTAGTATATGGTGGTCACTGATGCTGTCTGTTTATATGGTGGTCACTGATGCTGTCTGTAGTATATGGTGGTCACTGATGCTGTCTGTAGTATATGGTGGTCACTGATGCTGTCTGTTTATATGGTGATCACTGATGCTGTCTGTAGTATATGGTGGTCACTGATGCTGTCTGTTTATATGGTGGTCACTGATGCTGTCTGTAGTATATGGTGGTCACTGATGCTGTCTGTTTATATGGTGGTCACTGATGCTGTCTGTAGTATATGGTGGTCACTGATGCTGTCTGTTTATATGGTGGTCACTGATGCTGTCTGTAGTATATGGTGGTCACTGATGCTGTCTGTTTATATGGTGGTCACTGATGCTGTCTGTAGTATATGGTGGTCACTGATGCTGTCTGTTTATATGGTGGTCACTGATGCTGTCTGTAGTATATGGTGGTCACTGATGCTGTCTGTTTATATGGTGGTCACTGATGCTGTCTGTAGTATATGGTGGTCACTGATGCTGTCTGTTTATATGGTGGTCACTGATGCTGTCTGTAGTATATGGTGGTCACTGATGCTGTCTGTAGTATATGGTGGTCACTGATGCTGTCTGTTTATATGGTGGTCACTGATGCTGTCTGTAGTATATGGTGGTCACTGATGCTGTCTGTTTATATGGTGGTCACTGATGCTGTCTGTAGTATATGGTGGTCACTGATGCTGTCTGTAGTATATGGTGGTCACTGATGCTGTCTGTAGTATATGGTGGTCACTGATGCTGTCTGTAGTATATGGTGGTCACTGATGCTGTCTGTAGTATATGGTGGTCACTGATGCTGTCTGTTTATATGGTGCTCATATAGGTAAAGAGTGACTGCTTTAGACTGAGATGAGGAGCGAGGCGTGACATGACATTTGGCGGTCCGGGGCCCAAAGGATGTTGTTGTGGGATGCAATCAATATACCGGCTGTTGGGATCCCAGCGTTCAGGAGACCGACACTGGAATCCCGACAGACGCATTTTACCGACAAACGGTATCCCGACACCCACCCGGTATTCCCACATGGTGGGTGGTTCCACGCCACCAACCGAGTGGGAATAGAATCTGTGGTGAGCACTGCGAGCGACTAGGCCCAAGGCGTGGTGAGCGCAGCGAGAGGACTCGCCGCCGAGAATCTGGCAGACGGGATGCTGCTGTCGGTATAGTGACAGTCAGCATCCTTTATTCCGGGCTATCGTATGTATCCTGTTGTTGCACCTGGGCCCACCACATACGAGTTCCGCCACTGGGTTACGCCCCTGCTGCAGAACATCCTCATTCCTTACATTTGTCCTGCTTCCTGCTGTAGACTGTTATTCAGAAGCGTTGATGTTTGATATATTCCACTTTAGTGTAGTGAAGTGTGAGAATGGAATGTTGTTCCTCCTGCTATTCTGCTGTCCCATGTTGCTATCAGTTTGTTATGTGTATAGGCAATAATCTATTCTTCTCCATACTGGCGTGTACATGGCAAATGTCAATCAATAATAGTAATAATTTTTTCCCTGCTACCTATATGGATACTTGTGTGCACAGTGGTCAGTAATGCTGACCAGTGAAAATAAAGTGTTTAGCATAAAAGATACATTTGCAATAATCTCAAATAAAAGAGTCTCGTTATTCAGGCAATGCATTTTGACACTCTTAATGTAACGGATTCTGTACCAATATTAGGGAGCACCTAGGGGGATTTATGAATTATTGATAGGTGGTAAATATTTGGGGGTCTATTCATGAAGCAGTGAAAAGTGTGGAGAAGTGAGCCAGTGGAGAAGCTGCCCAAACCTCTGTGGAGAAGCTGCCCAAACCTCTGTGGAGAAGCTGCCCAAACCTCTGTGGAGAAGCTGCCCAAACCAAAACATCAAAATGGTGAGCAACCACACTGATGTATGTATATGTTTGTCTCACTAAATATTGCTCACCTGTCTTTTACTTCCAGGCTATCAGAGACTTGTATCACTCAGACCAGTAATCGGTATCCAGTTTATTGGGAACAGCATGCAGAGATACAGTAATGGAGGGCAGCGCAATACACAATGGTAAGATGTGCAGACGGCCACTTAAGAAGGGTCAGAAGTAAATGTAATCCAAGAGCCAGATCGCGGGTGCAATTGCAGCAAGATTTTAGTCGCAGTGAGTAACAGGAAGTCAGTGTTTGAGGGTGGTAACAGGGAGAGGTCGGGCAAACGCAGGCGTGTCATGGGCGTTCGGACGGCATTTTATGGGCATGCATATATTAGCAGGTATACGTGCTACTGGAGAGGCCTGTGCATCTCGGAAGTCAGCTCAGCCTGCGTGCCTTCACAGGCACTCGGCGTGCGATGATGTAAGTGATGTTTCTGCAATCATGCGGCACCATATGCAAACGATAGAATCGCAGTGGCCGTCCTTTTTCATGGGGTAGCTTCTGCCCATATTAGCATATAGTCGCAATTGCAACCGGAGTAGGAAGAACAACCGCACCTGAATTACGCTCTCGCTGAGCGTGTGCACTGCAGCTCATCTGCATGTGCAGTGCCAAAACATTGATCGATGGGGGTAATTCCAAGTTGATCGCAGCAGGAAATTTTTTTAGCAGTTGGGCAAAACCATGTGCACTGCAGGGGGGCAGATGTAACATTTGCAGAGAGAGTTAGATTTGGGTGGGTTATTTTGTTTCTGTGCAGGGTAAATTCTGGCTGCACACCACACCCAAATCTAACTCTCTCTGCACATGTTATATCTGCCCTTCCTGCAGTGCACATGGTTTTGCCCAACAGCTAACAAAATTCCTGCTGCGATCAACTCAGAATTACCCCCGATATGTGTACAACTGCCACTTTGCGTCCACATCTGAAAAACCCCATGGAAGCCTTGCTATTTAGCCCATCTTTATCAGGCTAAGTGATGCGTGTAATGAAACAGGCAAATATTAGCTGGGTGGAAAGCAAACAGACTCAGACCTTATCTGTACACAGCAAGTGAATGTGATATACTGTACATACAGCTGGCATAACATACATGTATGTGAAGTTATGGAGAAAAATCAAACTAGTAATCTAAACTGATGTGATTGGCCCATAATATACAGAACACCAAACCATAACTTGTTTTAACTCGATACTAAAACCTCATAACTAGCATCCTCGGTGCACCTGAAGGTATACAATAGAGATATTTCATGAGGATGCAGTCACAATGGTGACACTTATAGATGCAAGGCTAATGGTCTGATGGGTCGGTCCGGCCATGCAGAGAGACCGGGGAAGGCTGAGCAGCTCAGCCTTCCGGTACTCTGCTCAGCTGCCCAGCATAGAGGGACAGGGGCATCAGGCCCAGAAGACATTGCTGGAGCCGCAGGACCTGCAGAACAAGGTAAGTCTTCACTAGGTTACCAGGAACTTTTCGTCTACAATCTAATCCTGTCAACATATGATCACTGTCTACATGGTGAATGTCAACAAAGCTCCAGGAACGAGCAAAATGCGTTAGGGGAAAAGGGACACTTGGTGACAGTGCTACCGACATCTTTGCACAGACACTGTGTAACGCCGGACGCCAGCCTAATTCACCAGCGGCACTTGGGTACTGCAGCGGCAATTACATCTTGGAGGACGGAGACGTCCGGAGCCTCCTAGCCGCACCTGCCCGGTCTAATACAGCGCACGTTCAGCTGGACCCATCGTATGAACCAAGACGGAGGGTGAGCGTTGTTATAATTACAGGCGGCTTGTCCGGGCATTCTGGAACTAATTACAATCTGCACACTGGTCCTTTGAGACCAACACACTATTGACCAAGCGGTGATGACTTTGGCCAAATACTCGTTCTCTCTGCACCTGTTAAAGGAATGTATTGAGGATTTTCCAGCTATATAATTCTAGAGAACACGGACATTTATTTCTATACACCGTGGCTACTGTAGTGAGGTGTCATTTATCATCTTCATTCAGATTAGAAAACGATCCGATCTACCCCCATTCAAATTTACTCAAAGAGCCTGCATTAGAAAACAGGATTTTAATACCTACCGGTAAATCCTTTTCTCCTAGTCCGTAGAGGATGCTGGGGTCCACATCAAGACCATGGGGTATAGACGGTTCCGCAGGAGCCATGGGCACTCTCAAGACTTTTCAGTGGGTGTGAACTGGCTCCTGCCTCTATGCCCCTCCTCCAGACCTCAGTTATAGGAACTGTGCCCAAGGAGATGGACATTTCGAGGAAAGGATTTACTTTAAACTAGTGGTGAGATATATACCAACTCACACCCTAACCATGCCACACACATGGCATTCAATGTAACACACGCCAACAGGCATGAACCAATTGCAGCAACATGCTGAACTAAGATAACACAACTTGTGTAACTGTAATAACTAAACTGCAGGTAAAGTACGCACTGGGACGGGCGCCCAGCATCCTCTACGGACTAGGAGAAAAGGATTTACCAGTAGGTATTAAAATCCTGTTTTCTCATACGTCCTAGAGGATGCTGGGGTCCACATGAAGACCATGGGGTTTATACCAAAGCTCCAGTACGGGCGGGAGAATGCAGATGACCCTGCAGCACCGATTGACCGTACTTGAGGTCTTCATCGGCCAAGGTGTCAAACTTGTAGAACTTAGCAAATGTGTTTGACCCTGACCAAGTAGCTGCTCGACAAAGTTGTAATGCCGAGACCCCCCGGGCAGCCGCCCAGCATGAGCCCACCTTCCTAGTGGAGTGGGCCTTCACCGACGTTGGTAACGGCAATCCAGCCATAGTATGGGCTTGCTGAATCGTCCCTCTGATCCAACGCGCAATAGTCTGCTTGGAAGCAGGACACCCAATCTTGTTTGGAGCATACAGGACAAACAGAGCCTCTGTTTTCCGTATTCGAGCTGTTCTAGCGACATAACTTTTCAAAGCCCTAACCACGTCTAGAGACTTTGACTCTGTGAATTTGTCAGTAACTACTGGCACCACAATAGGTTGGTTTATGTGGAAAGACGAAACCACCTTTGGAAGAAAATGCTGGCAAGTTCTCAACTCTGCCCTATCTTCATGGAAGATCAGGTAAGGGCTCTTGTGAGACAAGGCCCCCAATTCAGACACCCGCCGTGCGGACGCCAATGCCAAAAGCATCAACACTTTCCAAGTGAGAAACTTCAACTCTATCTCTTGTAGAGGCTCAAACCAATCCGATTGCAGGAACTGCAACACCACATTAAGGTCCCATGGTGCCACTATAGGCACAAATGGAGGCTGGATGTGTAGAACCCCTTTCACAAAGGTCTGAACCTCTTGAAGAAAGGCCAATTGTTTTTGGAAGAACACTGACAAGGCCGAAATCTGGACCTTGATTGATCCCAATCAGAGGCCCGCTTCCACACCAGCCTGCAGAAAATGGAGAAAATGTCCTAAGTGAAACTCCTCCGTAGGAGCCTTCTTGGATTCACACCAAGATACATATTTTCTCCAAATACGGTGGTAATGTTTTGACGTTACTCCTTTCCTGGCCTGAATAAGAGTGGGGATGACTTCCTTGGGAATACCCTTTCGGGCTAGGATCCGGCGCTCAACAGCCATGCCGTCAAACGTAGCCGCGGTAAGTCTTGATACATGCACGGCCCCTGCTGCAGTAGGTCCTCTCGAGGAGGAAGAGGCCGAGGATCTTCTATGAGTAACTCCTGAAGATCTGGGTACCAAGCCCTCCTTGGCCAGTATGGGGCAATGAAGATTGCTCGAACCCTTGTCCTTCTTATGATCCTGAGAACCTTTGGGATCAGTGGAAGTGGAGGGAATACATACACTGACCGGAATAGCCACTGGGTCACCAGTGCATCCACTGCTATTGCCTGGGGGTCTCTCGACCTGGAACAATATTTCTGAAGCTTCTTGTTTAGACGAGATGCCATCATGTCTACTTGAGGAACTCCCCAAAGACTTGTCACCTCTGCGAAGACTTCTTGGTGGAGGCCCCACTCTCCTGGATGGAGATCGTGTCTGCTGGGGAAGTCTGCTTCCCAATTGTCCACTCCCAGAATGAAAATTGCCGGCAGAGCCTTTAGATGTTTTTCTGCCCAGAGGAGGATCTTCGTCACCTTTATTGCCTGCTTATGTACGCTACTGCTGTTACATTGTCCGACTGGATCTGCACGGGATGATCTTGAAGAAGATGTACCGCTTGTTGAAGGCCGTTGTAAATGGCTCTCAGTTCCAGCACGTTTATGTGAAGGCAGGCCTCCTGACTTGACCATTTTCCTTGGAAGCTTTCCCCCTGAGTGACAGCTCCCCAGCCTCGGAGACTTGCATCCGTGGTTACCAGGACCCAGTCCTGAATCCCGAACCTGCGTCCCTCTAGTAGGTGCGAGCTGTGTAGCCACCACTGGAGCGAAATCCAGGCTTTTGACGACAGGACTATCTTCCGCTGCATGTGTAGGTGGGAACCCGACCACTTGTCCAACAGGTCCCACTGGAATACTCTGGCATGGAACCTGCCAAACTGTAAGGCTTCGTAGGCCGCCACCATCTTCCCCAACAACCTTATGCACTGATGGATCGACACACTGGATAGTTTCAATATCTGTTTTACCATTTTCTGGATTTCCAGAGCCTTTTCCACCGGAAGAAACACTCTCGGAACTTCTGTGTCCAGAATCATCCCAAGAAAAGACAATCTTGTTGTCGGTTCCAACTGACTTTGGATAATTTATGATCCAACCGTGTTGTTGGAGTATGGACAGGGAGAGTGTGATGTTCTGTATCAACTGCTCCCTGGATCTTGCCTTTATCAGGAGATCGTCCAGATAAGGAATTATATTGACTCCCTTCAGACGAAGGAGGACCATCATCTCCGCCATCACCTTGGTGAATACCCTCGGCGCCGTGGAGAGACCGAAAGGTAACATCTGGAATTGGTAATGGCAATCCTGAACCGCGAATCTCAGATAAGCCTGATGAGGAGGATAAATGGGAATATGCAGGTAAGCGTCCTTTATGTATACCGACACCATGTAGTCCCCCTTCCTCCAGACTGGAAATCACTGCCCGGAGTGATTCCATCTTGAACTTGAACCGTTTCAAGTAGAGATTTAGAATTTTTAGGTTTAGGATCGGTCTGACCGAGCCATCTGGCTTCGGAACTACAAAGAGGCTTGAATAAAACCCCTCCCTTTGTTGTGACAACGGTACCGGGACTATGACCTGGTCCTGACATAATGTTTGGATTGCTGCTGTTACTGCTTCTCTTTCTGGGAGAGAAGCTGGCAAGGTCGATTTGAAAAATCGGCATGGGGGAACGTCTTGAAACTCCAGCTTGTATCCCTGGGATACTATTTGCAACACCCAAGGATCCAGGCCAGAAAGAATCCAACCTTGGCTGAACTGTTTCAGACGTGCCTCCACCCGAGCGGCCTCCCGCAAGGGAGCCCCAGCGTCATGCTGAAGATTTGGCAGAAGTAGGGGTAGACTTCTGCTCTTGGGAGCCTGAAGTAGCTGAGGACTTCTTTCCCTTTCCCCCTTCCCCTACCTGCAAAGAAGGAGGAACCTCTCACTTTTTTGTATTTACTGGGTCGAAAGGACTGCATGTGTGGGTGATAGGTCTTTTTTGCAGGCGCAGAGGGCAAAAATGTCGACTTACCTGCGGTAGCCGCCGAGACTAACGCATCCAGACCATCGCCAAATAAGGCCTCACCTTTATACGGGAGAGCCTCCATGTTTCTTTTGGAATCTGCATTCGCTTTCCACTGGCGAATCCACAGCGCCTGCCAAGCCGATACTGCCATGGTAGCGGCTTGTGAACTCAAGAGTCCAATATCTTTCATCGCTTCTAGCATATAGGTGGTAGTGTCTTTGATATTCCTTAACTTAAGGCGTATCTCATCTTTATCAATCGTGTCAATTTCTGATAACACGCTTTCTGACCATTTTTCAATAGCGCGACTAACCCACGCGCAGGCAATATTGGGCCTGAGCAGTGTACCATTAGCAACATAAATGGATTTCAATGTAGTTTCCATCTTACGGTCTGCCGGCTCTTTTAGTGAAGCCGTGCCAGGTGCAGGGAGAATTACCTTCTTTGTCAACCTGGACAGTGCACTGTCTAACACAGGGGGTGATTCCCATTTTTTCCTGTCCTCAGCTGGGAAAGGATAAGCTATCTGAATCCTCTTAGGGATACGAAATTTCCTAATCAGGATTCACCCACATCCCGTCAAAGAGTGTGTTTAGCTCGTGGGATGGCGGGAACGTAACCTTGGATTTCTTTTCCTTATAGAAATATGCCTTCTCCTGAGGTACAGGAGTGGCTCCGTGACTTCCAGAACATCCCTTATTGCAACAATCATATATTGTATATTTTTAGCCAATTTATGATCTATTTCCCAGGAGTGACTATCGTCGACACAGGAATCTGAGTCCGTGTCGGTATCAGTATTCATAACATTTGTAAATGGTCTTTTATATGACCCAGAGGGGTCGCCTGCGGATGGAAGAACAGAATCCTGAAAAATCACATCTTCCACAGATTTTCTCCAGCATGCAGCATTAGATTCAGCCTTATCTAATCTCCTATTGATATTATGCATTCTATCACGTATTTCTTTCACCCATGCAGGCTCATGGTGTGCCGGCAGGGCCACCACATTACAACTCTGTGTCACTAAAATGCCTTCCTCCGGGGAGGAACTCCCTGCCTCAGACATGTCACACACGTGTACCACACACACTCACAGACACACTGGGATTTCTAGGGGACAGACCCACAGTAAAATCTGTCAGAGGGACACAATGTAGGAGCAGCCAGTTCACAACCCCAGCGCCTGTATTTAATGTCTGTGAACACAGAATGCCCACTGACATGCAGCGCTTTTTACACAGTAAAACACATTTGTAAAGCACCCAAATCGCTTTGTGCCCCCCTTATTTACACCCTGAATACTTGTAGTCAGAAGTGGAGGAGGATCAGCGATGTCTCTGCAGCCTGAGGAGAGAGAGAAAATGGTGCTGAGCAGTGTGCTGGCTGCCTGAGGAAGAAGCTCTGCCCTTTTTACCTCAGAGACTGTTTGTAATATTTATACTGGCGGGGTAGGGCTGTGCCTGGGCATCTTATGCCCCCTATTAGCCAGTTTATAGAGGTATTTTGCTGCCATGGGCGCCCCCCCCCCCCCCGCACCCTGCACCCTGCAGTGCCTGTGTGTGTGGGCACGCGCCAGCCGCGCTGTACCTCAGCCGTCACTTTACTTGATAGAAGATCTGTCTTCTTCTACTCACCTGTCTTCTGACTTCTGGCTCTGCGAGGGGGGTGATGGCGTGCTGTGGGAGTGAGCATCTAGACACGGCTAGTGTTCAGTACCCTTCAGGAACTAATGGTGTCCTGTCAGCCAGAAGCAGAGCCATGAAACTCTTCAGGAAGTTGGTTCCTACTTCTGCCCCCTCAGTCCCACGAAGTAGGGAGACTGTTGCCAGCAGTTCTCCCTGAAAATAAAAAACTTAACATAAGTCTTTTCAGAGAAACTCGGTAGAGCTCTCAGAGTGCATCCAGTCTGCCTGGGCACATTCCTAAAACTGAGGTCTGGAGGAGGGGCACACCCACTGAAAAGTCTTGAGAGTGCCCATGGCTCCTGCGGAACCGTCTATACCCCATGGTCTTGATGTGGACCCCAGCATCCTCTAGGACGTATGAGAAATAGGAGTTTATTGTGCTTTGTCTAATTATATGTATTGTAAAGTGGCATGAAGCTTTGTGTGTATATATAAATTTTTTATTGAATAATTTTATATGGTGACCACATTTATACTATATACTGATCAATGTGATAATTTATTTAATAAAATATTGTGTGTACATGTGAATTCACTTTATTTCAAAGCCTGACAGATAAAAGTAGCACAGAGTGGTTTTTAGTATTGTCCAGTTGGTTCTCTTATTTTGAATAGGAAACTCATTTATGTTTATGCTCACACAGGTATAAATGACACTCAGCAGCTGAATATATTGAAATTCTTTTTATGGAGGTTTGATTTTTAAAGTTACTCATTCATTATTAGCGCCGAGAGACAATTTTGCCGACATTATGAGCATGTTGACAGTCTAATGTCGGCATGGTGAATGCATATCTCACCCTATTGCAGAGCCGGCCTTAGGCATAGGTAAACTAGGCAATTTCCTAGGGCATCTGGTATGCCTAGGGGCACAAGCAGCTTCTGCTGATTAAAATGATATGCGGCATGCCTATATTCTGTGTGTAGCATTTTGTATGCAGATACAGTCACAGTCTCACACAGTATATAGGCATGCCGCATATCATTTTAATCAGCGGAAGCTGCTTGTGCATCTTTGCCACACAGCAATGCAAATAAGATGCATTTTCATAACAAATAGGCATCCGACGTTAGCAAAGCTGCCAGATGACTCACACCATGAACTATATGTGTCGTTATGTGTATAAGTGCATTAATAATGTGTAACATATGTGTAAGGGGCACTGTGTGTGTCATTATGTGTATAAGGGCACTAATAATGTGCGGCATATGTGTAAGAGACATTATGTGTGTCATTATGTGTATAAATGCATTACCAATGTGTGGCATTATGTGTATAAGGTGCTCTACTGTGTGGTGTAACGTATAGAAAGGGCACTACTGTGTGGTCTAATGTGAATAAAGAGCAATATAGTGTGGTGTAATGAGAATAAAGAGCAATATGGTGTGGTGTAATGTGAATAAGGAGCAATTCAGTATGATGTTATGTGAATGAGGGCCACTACTGTGAGGAGTAACGTATATAAGGTAAAGTGATACTACTGTGAGATGTAATGTGAATAAGGGACACTATCGTATGATAAATTGCAAATAAGGTTACACTACTGTGAGGCCTAATTTAAATTGGGGGTACTATTGTGTGGCCATGCCCCTTGCCAGCAAAAACACATACCTTTGTGGCCTGTTGCTGGGAAAGGGGTGCAGGGTCAGAGGCGTAACTAACGGTGGTGCTAGGGGGCACCAGCCAAAATCTTGCCTAGGGCATCATATTGGTTAGGGCCGGCTCTGCCCTATTGCATTAAAGAAGAAACTTGTGGTGGTTCAGCTGTTGCTTTCTTCTTGTAATGTACCTTCCCTACTCTGGGGTAATTCTGAATCGGATGCAGCTGCCGTTGTAGCCTACAGACTAAGATGTGTGTATTAAGCTATCTGTCTGTCTCTGTGCGTATTTGTTGGATGTCGTGTTCTGGTCGCATTGCCCACTGTATCTTTTGCATCCGTGCTGCGGCCCGTCATTAGTATATGAAATAACACCAGACCCCATGCATCTAACTGCATATGACCCCTAAAGAAAGCACCTACCCACCCACAACACTCCCATGAGACTCCCATCAGATGCAGCCGTTCCATGCATCTTAAATACTAATTTGCAAAAAAAAGGGACTGGTATCTGGTGCGCAAATGGAAAGGTGCAGCCTCAATAGAAATCACACAATGTGGGCGTCTCCCTCTCCCCCACAGAACAGTAACAATATGGAACAAAAAGTAAGTGAAATCAATATGTGGCGCTCCTTAAGGTATCTATGCCAGTGCAACAAACTATAGCATGTATCAAATAATAACAGGATTGTTATCAGCAGTATACATTCCTGAATTCCACTTGTGTTTTCAGCATATCTGAGATAGATTCCTCTGTATTTTCAAACGGACTCCTTCTCCTAATCAATTTCCTCAGACGTTATGGTGGGGCACGGGAGATCATCCAAACGGTATTTGGAGAAAGGAATTGCCGCATCCAGGGAGCCTTAAACCCGGGAGACTTCCTGGACTATTGTGACATCTATGCGATTTTGGGGACTCGCAAGGTTCCCATAACGTCTGAGAAAATTGATTAGGAGAAGGAGTCTGTTTGAAAATACAGAGGAATCTATCTCAGATATGCTGAAAACACAAGTGGAATTCAGGAATGTATACTGCTGATAACAATCCTGTTATTATTTGATACATGCTATAGTTTGTTGCACTGGCATAGATACCTTAAGGAGCGCCACATATTGATTTCACTCACCATTTGTTCCTTAAATACTAATTTATTATTTATTTATTCATTAATAGTTTCTTTTATAGTGCAGCAAATTCTGTTACACTTTACAATTGGAAACAACATGGATAACACAATCTATAGGGAAATAGGCATTGATACACAAGGATACAGTAGGTGCTTTCTATTGTACAATGGTACACCAGATTGCAAAGGTTCTTGGCGTGTTGTATGTTATGGTCACACAGTGATGTTGGCCAGGGGATGGGAGAATGGGAAATTAAAGAAAGACAAAATGTCTTATGTGTGGACTGTATAGTGAGGATCTAATTGAATAGGAAAGCTTATGAAGGCCATGTGGGCGGTTCTGGACTTTGATGAGCTTGTCTGAAGAGTTTTCAGGGAACGCTTGAAGGTTTGGAGACCAGAGGAGTGTCTTGTTGTGTGTGGGAGGGCATTCCACAGAGTGGGTGCAACCCGAAGACAGTCCTGCAGTCATGAATGGGAGAGAATAATGAGTGTGGATGAGAGAAGTAGACCTTGTGAAGAGCGGAGAGGTTGGGTTGGGTGATATTTGGGTGATATATTGAGATAAGCGAAGATATGTACATTTGTGCAGTTTGGTTAATGGCCTTGTGTGTGAGTAACATTATTTTATATTGAATACGGTAGATTACCGGTAACCAATGGAGGGACTGACAGAGTGGATCCACAGACGATGAACGTCTAGCGAGTAAGATTAGCCTCGCAGCTGCATTCAGAATGGATTGTAGTGGTGAGAGTCTCATTTTGGTAGGTCCAGTAAGAAGACTATTGCAATAATCAATGCGGGAGATAATGAGAACATGGATTAGAGTTTTTGCAGGATATTGTGTAAGGTATGATCGTATTCTGGATATGTTTCTTAGATGCGTGTAACATGATTTAGAGACAGATTGAATGTGGGGAACAAAGGACAGTTCATAGTTAAGGACGACATCTAGACAGAGAACTTGTGGGGTAGGGTTGATTGTGGCGTTCTCAACAGTGATAGAAATATCAGGTTGGTAACTACTATTGATAGGTGGAAATATAATTCATTATGTTTTGCAAATATTAAGTTTCAGGTGGTTTGAGATGACATCCAAGATGAAACAGCAGAAATGCAGTGACACTGCCCAATACAGATGGTGACAAAATCCGGGAATGATAGGTAGATTGAAATGTGGTACTTTGCACCCAGTTGCAGCCAAGAAACATCCACTTGACGTCAGTTTCCCCTCACTTGCGATCCGACACAGACGCAATTACTTGCTACTTCAGACCCATCATGCACCACATGTAACACTCAGGTAAGTACTAAAAGTTTGGGTGTTTCAGATGAGCAGGAGATACTACCTGGGTGGAACGGATGATCTGCCCGATACCGTTCCACTATTGTTCCAGGGAGGTATAAAGGTATCTTGACTTACAGAAATTATTACACTCTTTAATAAGTTACACAGCGATAGCGTTAATCACGGGTAACTTGTCAGGCTCGGCTCTTGTTACTGAAAGAACTTTGGATCAGTAGATATAGACCATTAAAGACAACACATTAACTTTATGAACTCGAACACCTTAATTTATGCAGTTCTGAACTGAAGTCCACTCTTATCAGTACAATTCACTAATAGTACATACATTTTTACCCACTAACTTTAGCAGATAAGCATAGCTATAGACATATGTTAAGTAAACTCAAATCTACAATATTTAATAATATCACTTCATTTAATCAATCTACAGCAGAAACATGGCCTTAGTACCTTACTATATAAACCTTGGGCCCCGCACACCAATCGTTCTCATTGGTATATTACCTGGGTTCAGGGGTGTATCTAGGGGTCTGAGCACCCCTGGCAAAGTAAGGGGCTGGCGCCCCCCCTTCCCTTCACACATTTGAAATAAGGTGTGAGTATTGGAAATGGGGCATGG
This sequence comes from Pseudophryne corroboree, assembly GCF_028390025.1. Classification (NCBI taxonomy): domain Eukaryota; kingdom Metazoa; phylum Chordata; class Amphibia; order Anura; family Myobatrachidae; genus Pseudophryne; species Pseudophryne corroboree. The sequence continues at coordinate 1,012,656,780 of NC_086445.1, read as the reverse complement.
TCTTGTGGGGGAAGGGCGTGGGCACAATCGTACTTTCAGTTCAAATTATGCCACACAGTAGTGTCCCTCATTCACATTACACCGCACTTTAGTGTCTCGTATTCACGTTACACCACCCTCCCCCCTAACCCACCTTTCCCACAGCCTGACCTTAACCGTCCCCACTCCAAAAGCCTCTTCAGTGGTGCTTAACCCTAACCCACCCTTCCTAATCCTAACTCTAGCCCTCCCGCCCTCGCAGCCTAACCCTAACACTCCCACCCTTGCAGCCTAACCCTAACCCTCCCGCCCTCGCAGCCTAACCCTAACCCTCCCATGTGGCTTGCCAGTGGAGACTTTGGCACCAACTCGATCCGGATTTTGGCATTCTGCATCGCTATCTATGTTGGCATGCCAGCATCAGCATTCCGAGCAGTTTCGGGATGCTGGCGTCAGCTTTCCGATCGCCGGGATGCCAAACGCCAGCATCTTGACTGCATCCTGAATGAAATGCTAATGAGATGCAGTGAGATGAGCCTCAAAGGGACCCAGCCATTAACCAAACACCATTAGTTGGATGGTAGAAGTGCTTCCTGTTAGAAAAAAACATCAGGGTGCCATCACTTCCAAGATAAAATGATCAATTATACAATTAACTGATATACATTTCCTTGAACTTGGCCTTGAAGTAGGTAAGATATGTATTTTCTTTATTACACTCAACAAGTTAAAGTTTTCGCTTACTTACTACTTACATCTAACATGCATGAAAATCATGTAGTTTTCCAGGTACTACAGTCCCTTCTCCCAAACACTGACACTTTTTTATTATCTTCAACAACAAATAGATCTATAGCACTGTGCTATATAACAATTGCTGTGTACCTGGTAGAGTCTGTTACTGCCGGTGCGGCACCGGTGTCCGTCAGCACCGCACTGCACTAGTGATCAGACTAGTGTCTGGCAGCACCGCACTTGTAATCAGACTCACAATAAACTACAGTTCCCAGCAGCCCTTGCTGCCGGGAACTCCCAGCAACAAGGGCTGCTGGGAGCTGTAGTTTATTTTGAGTCTGATTACAAGTGCTGTGCTGCTGGACACCGGTGCCGCTCCAGCAGTAACAGACTCTCACCAGGTACAGTCTGACAGTACTGCTTTTCTATCCTTTGGCCGCGGGTGGCACAGCCAGGCGGCGCCCCCTTCTTGCCTGGCGCCCCTGGCGAGTGCCATCCTGGCCAATAGGTAGATACACCCCTGCCTGGGTTTTAAGTTCATAATTTGACACTAAGCATTAAAGGTCTGCCATGGTAGGTTTGTTCGGTTCAAGGAGTGGAAATTTCCTTTCTTTGAATATAAGTAGTGTGCTACGTTCAGTCTGATAAAATCCTTACTTTCCAGCTTTCCAGGTAATTACTGTAACAAGCGTATCTTCTGTTGCACTCCACTAAGTTTACTGGTAAATTCCCTCTTCCTGTGCTGCTACGGGTTAGAGGCGGATGCAGTTCATATACCGACGCCGGAATCTCGAACGCTGACAATGCCAGCCGGATTTCCGGCTAACAGGGCCTATTCCCACTCGAGTGGGAACAGAACCTGTGGCAAGCGCAGTGAGCCACCGAGCCCGTAAGGGACTCCGTTGCACTGCCTCCCCCCCTCTCCCCCCTGCAGGCATTCTGGCGACCGGGATCCTGGGGTTGGTATGCTGACCTCCAGGATTACAGCTGCCGGCATATCAGCCCCAACCCATTAGAGGTGCTCAAGAAGTGGGTACAGCTACACCCCCTCATCAAGTATATACCAATAGTGTGGGTAGCTGAGGAGCACCAGTGTGTACCCAGGGGTGCATGGTCACAGCATGGTAGGGCAGTGGAGGGTTACTCCTCCCTTACACTACTGAGACCAGGGTAATCTGTACCTGCTCCCACAATCTCTCTGCTTACGCTTCTCTCAGTGTGCTTTCCATACAGGTGATTAACGCACAGCCACAGCGTAAAGAGATTACCTGTACAGCACAAGCCTATTTGCCATGAGTTACCCGTTGCCAGAGTTGACTCCTGGTTTGAGACATCTCGAGGAGTCACAGAACACCTAACCTGGACTGCTGCTCAATGGAGCCAAGAGTGAAGATAAAGGTTAAACTAGTGGTTCCCAAACTGTGTGCCTAGACACCCTGGGAGCCATGAGGCTCTTGCAGGGGTGCCTCAGGTTGGTGGTCCAGGACCAAATCAAACTATTTATGGCCAAAGTGAGAGGCAAAACCAGTGCTGGTGGCTGCCAATCATAAAACATGTGGACAATCAGAAGCACGCCTGTACACCACCACATAATGGACCATAAGGATGACTGGTAGGCACAGTTTACATAATTTCATATTTTTTTAAAAATGTATCAATAAAAATACTTTTATTCTAGAGGTGCCGTGAAAAAAATGCTAATAGTCTAGAGGTGATCTAAGAAAGTTCAGGAACCACTGGGTTAATCGCATATATGGAAAGAACACTGGCTTTGAACAAGCATCACTGGGACACCAGAATAGCCAGAGCACTCCTTTGGATATAGATGACATTTACCATACATCTGGAACAGGTATTATCTCCACAATCATGTCTATCTAGATTGAGGTTTGTACTGAGATAAAATCTCAAGTGCAGGAACTTGTACTGGCTATTGGACGCTTGTTAATGGCTAATCGACGCTGATATTTTCTGATATTTTTGTTTTTATGGTGTCATTGATTCCCTTATTTGGACAGATGACTTATTGTTTGAGTTCCTTTACTATTATCAGATAAGCCTTTGTATTCTGTCTTTATGTACAGGTATTTCTGCTGCAGGGTACACTGGGCTCCACAAGGATTGGACAATGGGGGTGTAGAGTAGGATCTTGATCCAAGGCACCAACAGGCTCAAAGCTTTGACTGTTCCCAGAATGCACAGCGCCGCCTCCTCTATAACCCCGCCTCCCTGCACAGGAGCTCAGTTTTGTAAGTTGGTGCTGCAGTAAGCAGGCACTTAACAGAGGGGCTGCTCCAGGCAGCCCTAAGAAAAGCTTTTTATGAGGTAAAAAGTGAAGACTTCAAGGGCAGCAGCGGTGGTAAATGTCTTGTGACATTCACGGCACGGCTGCAGCTCCAGCTCTCCCCAGCAGCGCTGTACACTCCTGAGCCCTGGTTGCCGGGTGCATACAGCGGAGGCTCCGGTTTTCTTCACGTTAGACACACACAGCTGGGGCTCTCCAGGATCACGTGGCCGCGCTTCGGGAGGTGGTAAGTGGGACCCGGTCTTTATCGCGATCCAGCGCGGTCAGTGGGAGTCGGGCCGCGCACGCTGGCGGTGGACACTGTGGCAGTACAGGCGATCCCACTAGATCACCAGGGCATGGGCGCAGGTCAGGTTTTCTCTCTAAACCAATTCTTATATCGCCCACAGTACCCGGTGGTTTTGCCAGCAGAAGCCCCTCCCCCAGCCCCAGGGCGCCATTTCTAGCAAGTGTTCCCGCCCTGGAGCTGCATATCTGTCTTTTCCTCACTCCCTGTCTGTGTCTGCGGCGCCATTATCCCTCAGCTCACTGTTCCTGGGACTGCTTGGGCAAATCCTCCTATGTAAAGCCGCCTGGTTGTCAGCGCTGTGACTTTACATGACACTTAAGTATTCTACCTGCCTTTTTAGTCAGTGTTAGTTAAGAAAGAGTGCATTTAGTCAGGGGTTTATAGTACAATTACCCTGTGATATACATCCAGTTTCTTACTGTGTACTGTTATATCTATTGTTATATAGCTGTGTAAGCTAGTCCAGTGCAGTATTATTGTCAGTAATAACCTCTGCATTGTACAAACTGTGACTTTCTGTGTGTGCATTTGATAGCTGAGTGGTGTCCATTTCGTGTCTTTCACTCAATCTGCTATCCCTATATTCCATAACCTGAGGGGGCTTGGTGCGTCAGGTGTTATTTAATATAGGATTTTCACACAAAGATATACTGTATTACGTATTTTTCTCTGTGATTTAGTCACCATATCTCTCCTTTATCTCTGCTAGTGCTGACTACACTGCGCAGGGGTTTGGGTTCAGAGGTATAGTGCTGCTGATAATTGTACTGTGTTAACCTCATACTGCAAGTTATATCATGTCTGCTTCTGAGGGTAACGGTTCTGGGGCTGAACACACTGCCGGTGTTGCTGACGCCACGGGTCCATATGAGGAGAATATAGCAGCTGTGGGCTCTGGTTCTGGGGGCTCCTTGTCCCCCAGTGGGACTGTGGCAACGGAGGCGCATACTGACCCACCGTGGGCCACTTTTTCCACGCTTCTGCATACGCTAGTTCATAAACTAGCTCCCCCTATGGGACCCCCAATGCCGGTACAACCGTATGTGGTCCCTGCAGCTAACCCGCCGTGGGCGGATGATTTATCTGCTCAATTAAAGAAGTTGAACCAGTCCTTGACTACTAAACAGTCTGACCAACGTTCGCCTAAGTCCAAGAGGTCCTCTAAGCGAGCGCTTATCTCCTCACAGTCCACTGCTGTCACTGACACCTCGTCTGATGAAGACGGCACTTACACTGACCCCACAGGTTATGACTCAGATACGGCTGATGGGGAGGGTGGTTCACATGTGGATGTTCCTGATCCTTTGGAGGCTATTAAGTTAATTTTACAGATTACGGATGATCCCGAGCCATCCGTCCCGCCTAAGAAACCAGATAGGTTCAAGCATCAGAAGGTGGTTAAGCAAGTTTTACCTCACTCTGACCACCTAGTGGATATACATCAGGAACTCTGGGAAAACCCGGGTATGAAGTTTGTGCCTCAAAAGAAGATGCTGGCTCGCTATCCCCTCGCACCGGAGCTGTCTAAGAATTGGGAAACGCCTCCTCCAGTAGACTCCCATGTGGCTAGGATGGTGGTTTCCTCAGCTCTACCTGTCACTACCGTCATGTCTCTAAAAGAGTCTACGGATAAACGTGTGGAGGGTTGTCTGAAAGCTATTTACACCCTCACGGTTGCTGCACAAAGGCCCACTATTGCAGCTACATGGGCTGCAGAGGCTATTGAAGCATGGGCCTTGGAGTTAGAAGCTGAAATCTCTTCTGACCATGCTAGACAATGCTTGTCATATATTGTCACAGCTTCTCTATATATTAAAGAGGCGGCTTCTGATGCCGGTATCCTAGCAGCCAAGGCCTCTACAACGTCAGTCCTGGCTCGCCGGATATTGTGGCTGAGATCCTGGTCTGTGGATCTGGACTCTAGAAAAACCCTGGAGGTACTCCGTTTCAAGGGAGATATCTGTTTGGGGAGGACTTAAATAAGATTGTGGCTGACTTGGCTACTGCCAAAACTGCCTGTCTGCCTAATACCGCTCCTTCTGTGTCGAAGGCTAAAGGTACGTCCTTTCGCCCCTTTCAACCTTCAGGTAAAGCAAAAGGTCAGGCGTACCATAAGCAGTCCGCACTTCCAAACCTGGTAAGACGAAGCCCAAAAGAGCCTGGGCTACCCGTCAGCCAGCCGCCAAGACCGATAAGCCTGCCGCATGACGGGGCAGTCCTCCCCCTGGGGGATTCCAGGGTGGGGGGCCGGCTTCTAGGGTATACCCAGGAATGGTTGAAGACCACTTCAGATGCCTGGGTACGAGAAGTCGTCACTTGAGGTTACGCCATAGCCTTCAAATACCGACCCCCTCATCGATTTTGCCAGACAGACGTCCCTTTGGACCAGACAAAGGCAAAAACTCTACACTCGGTGGTACAGACCCTCCTGGATACAGGAGTCGTAGTTCAGGTGCCTCTTGCTCAGAGGGGCCGGGGGTACTATTCTCCGCTGTTTCTAGTCCCGAAACCGAATGGGTCCTCCCGGCCCATTCTCAACCTCAAGGCATTGAACAGGTTTGTGAAGGTTTCCAAGTTCCGTATGGAAACCCTTCGCTCTATAGTTCTGGCCTTGGAACCTGGGGACTACATGGTCTCCCTGGACATACAGGATGCTTACCTGCATATTCCTATAGCAGTGTCACATCAACAATACCTGAGGTTCGCTATTGGCAACCTACATTACCAGTTTCGGGCGTTACCTTTTGGTTTAACAACGGCTCCGCGAGTCTTCACCAAAGTTATGGCGGTGATGACGGTGGTACTCCGCCGTCAAGGGGTCAGGATACTGCCGTATCTGGACGACTTGTTAATCCTGGCAAATTCCTCAAATCTTCTCCTGCGTCATCTGGATATGACGGTCCGGTTTCTACAAGCCCACGGGTGGCTCATCAACTGGAAGAAATCCTCCCTGGTCCCTGCTCAGAGCATGGTGCACCTGGGAGCGTTGTTGGACACTCACAACCAGAGGTTGTTCTTGTCTCAGAAGAAAGTCCTGAAGATTCAGGACAGGATTCATTGCTTCCTTTCTCGTCCGCAAGTGTCGATACATTCGGCAATGCAGGTGCTGGGCCTAATGGTATCAGCATTCGACATGGTGGAGTATGCTCAATTCCATTCTCGCCCCCTCCAGAGGCTGATTCTAGCCAAGTGGGACGGCCTGCCTCACCGGATCAGGTCTCAAATGATCTTCTTGACTCCAGAGGTCCATCTGTCGCTACACTGGTGGCTCTGGGACCAACAATTGTGCAGGGGTCGTCCCTTCTGGATATCCAACTGGGTCCTGTTGACGACAGATGCCAGTCTAAGAGGTTGGGGCGCGGTGCTGGAGCAACACTCCCTTCAGGGTCGGTGGACCAAGGAGGAATCTCTCCTCTCGATCAACATTCTGGAATTGCGGGCGGTCTTCAATGCGTTGAACCTGGCCCAGCATTTAATTCAGAACCGTCCTGTTCAAGTACAGTCAGACAACGCCACCACAGTGGCTTACATAAATCATCAAGGCGGCACTCGAAGCCGTTTGGCAACGAAGGAAGTCTCACGGATTCTACATTGGGCGGAACGCCATCTACCGGCCATATCGGCAATTTTTCTTTCCGGGAGTCCTGAATTGGGAAGCAGACTTTCTCAGTCGTCAGGACGTGCATGCCGGCGAGTGGGGCCTCCATACAGAAGTGTTTCAACTCCTCGTGGAAATGTGGGGTCTTCCAGACGTGGATCTCGTGGCGTCTCGACACAATCACAAGGTTCCGGTCTTCGGAGCAAGGACAAGGGATCCTCAAGCAGCATTCGTGGATGCGCTGGCAGTGCCGTGGAGGTTTCGGCTGCCGTATGTGTTCCCTCCGGTTTCACTCCTGCCCAGGGTAATTTGGAAGATCAAGCAAGAAAAAGGAAATCTGCTTCTCATAGCTCCAGCGTGGCCCAGACGGCACTGGTTCTCAGACCTGCAGGGCCTATCGTTGGAGCATCCAATTCTACTTCCACAATGCCCAGACCTCCTCGTTCAGGGCTCCTGTGTCTACCAGGACCTAGCCCTGCTATCTTTGACGGCGTGGCTCTTGTAGCTTCCGTCTTGAGGGCTAAAGGGTTTTCTGAAGGGGTCATTAAAACTATGTTGCGGGCCCGGAAACCGGCTTCTGCTCGGATTTATCATAGGGTCTGGCATTCCTACTTTGTTTGGTGCGCATCTAACAATTATGACGCTTCCAAGTTTAGTACAGCCAAACTTTTGGCTTTCCTGCAGCAAGGCCTAGATTTAGGCCTGCGTCTGGCCTCCCTCAAGGTTCATATTTCTGCCTTGTCGGTGTGGTTTCAGAGAAAAATTGCGACTTTACCTGATGTTCATACTTTCACTCAGGGTGTGTTGTGTATCCAACCTCCCTATGTCCCGCCTGTGGCTCCTTGGGACTTGTCGGTGCTTTTGGAGGTGTTGTAGGAGCCTCCATTTGAACCTCTTGGTTCAGCTGACCTTAAGTGGCTTTCCCTTAAGGAGGTGTTCTTGCTGGCTATTGCCTCTGCTAGAAGAGTGTCGGATCTGGGTGCCTTGTCTTGTAGTTCCCCATATCTGATTTTTCACCGTGACAAGGTGGTTCTTAGGACTCGTCCCGGATATTTACCGAAGGTGGTTTCTTCGTTCCACCTTAATCAAGAGATTGTGGTTCCGGTCTTTGTCTCTCCTGATTTGTCTCCCAAAGAGCGGTCTTTGGATGTGGTACGGGCTCTCCATATCTATGTGAAGAGAACTGCTTCTATTCGAAAATCTGATTCTCTCTTTGTTTTGTTTGGATTTCACAAACGTGGCTGGCCTGCTCACAAGCAAACTCTGGCCAGATGGATTAGAATGGTGATTGTACATGCTTATGTGAGGGCTGGTCTGCCGGCTCCTGCTCACATTACAGCCCATTCTACTCGGTCTGTTGGACCTTCTTGGGCGGCCCAACGTCGTGCGACCCTTGATCAATTGTGTAAGGCGGTTACGTGGTCCTCAGGGAACACGTTCATAAGGTTCTATGCCTTCGATACTGCCGCTTCCCTGGATGCTTCCTTTGGACGCCGGGTTCTTGTGCCCGCTACAGTGCGTCCCCTCTCATAAGGAACTGCTTTAGGACATCCCCATTGTCCAATCCTTGTGGATCCCAGTGTACCCCGCAGCAGAAAACGAGTTTTATGGTAAGAACTTACCTTTGTTAAAACTCTTTCTGCTAGGTACACTGGGCTCCACAAGGCGCCCACCCTGACGCACTTAGCTTCTTTGGGTTGGTATGGCATTAGCCGCTGACACTTCTCCTGTCGTGAAAGTGTGGTGTATGTGGCTACTAACCGTTGTCGTCTCTTTTCCTGCTACTGCATTGGGCTGGTTAACTAAAAACTGAGCTCCTGTGCAGGGAGGCGGGGTTATAGAGGAGGTGGCGCTGTGCATTCTGGGAACAGTCAAAGCTTTGAGCCTGTTGGTGCCTCGGATCAAGATCCTACTCTACATCCCCATTGTCCAATCCTTGTGAAGCCCAGTGTATCTCGCAGAAAGAGTTTTAACAAAGGTAAGTTCTTACCATAAAACTCATTTTTAGACATGGTTTGAATAAAATATTTTCTCTATAAACACTACACTCTGGTATATTTTAGATTAATTTTTCCATAGGTAAATAGGAAAGTTTTCAAAATGTGTCATCAGTTTGTCGGAGCCTGTTTCTTTACAGATAAACACCCAGAGAAACCAGCACCTTACTACACTCTGAAGCATTGGAAGTATACCAAACATGAGCTGGACTCAATGGAATGAGTTATCGATGAGCACTCAAACTGTCACTTTGTGGTACGCAGATATATAAGTAGTTTTTTGGGGCTGTATATTCATTTATTATTATGTTTGATACACTATGTATGCTGCTCTTTGTTTCTTCTTTTCTATTTTTGGATTCACTTGAACAGGTGTTTTATATGAAGTACATAACAAGTATTCTTTTCTCTTGTTAATGCTTTGAATAATATGTATGGTATATATTATTATTAGCCTTTTTTACTTCAAAATATTCACAAAGTGCTTCTTATCCACCTATTATAGGCTGATTTATTAACAAGTTTTATCATACCAAATGAGATTTAAAATTCCTTGCGTATGATAAATGGTGCTCCAGCCAATCCGCTCATAACTGTCACTTTTTCAAACACATGGCAGGAGCTGAACACCATAAACTCCAGTGACGTGCGGTGAGGTCACTGGTTGGGGAGGCACTGGCAGCTAACAAGCCCCCCCCCCCGGGAAAAAAAAAAAGCGTGGTTCCCCGACACATCAGTAAAACCAGCACTAGGCAGAACCAGCCAGGGGGAGTAATGCCATAGCAGGGGAGACACTCAGTGTGGCGTCCCCCTGCCATAACATTAATCATCCCCCTGAGCCAGTCAGCCCAGGGTTGGAATTCCTCGGAAAGTGGGAATCCCAAAAAATAAAAATGGGGTCCCCCCTCCCGAGCAATAACCAGCACTGGGCTGATAGCCCAGTGCTATGCCCCGCACCCCTGGTGGCGGTGGGTGCGGGGTTCATTGTATGTTAATATTGTTCTTTACAGGTGGCCTACAGGTCCCAGAAAGCCTGCCCCAGCATGCTGGCACTTGGAGAACCACAAGTACCAGCATGCCCGGACATAAAGGGCCCGCTGGCACCTGTAGTCCACCTGTAAAGAAAATATTAAAATAAAACACCACACGGTCTTAAAAATAAGTTTTATTAAATTGGATCTCCACCTGGGGGCGGCGGACTTTAAGCTCTTTTGCGTGGCCGCCGCCTTCCCAGGGCTTCCAGCGTCTTCACCTGGGGGTGGCGCCGCCTCCCCAGGGCTTCCGACGTCTTCACCTGGTGGGCGGCGGCTGCTAAGCTCTTTTGCATAGCCGCCGCTCATCCAGGACTTCAGGAGCTCTTCACAGCTCCTCCTCCGCCGTCGGACTGACGCTCCTCTGCCTCGCGCTGACTTATATAAGTCAGCCGGAGGGGGCGGGGCGATGACGCGGCGAGCCGTGATTGGCTCGCGGCGGCCATCTTGAATTTCAAAAATGACGCTGAGGCACCATTTTTGAAACTGGTACCGCTCCGCTGCCAAACTCTGCAGGATAAAGGTAAACTTCCGCTGCCCGCACCGCCGCCGCAACCCGCCGCCCGCACCACCGCCGCATCCCAACGCCCGCACCAACCGCCCGCATCCCAACGCCCGCATCCAGCCGCCCGCACCTCCTCCGCCAGCGTCGCCCACACAGTGATTGACAGCGGATCCAGTGACGGATCCGCTGGCCAATCACTGTGGCCTCACTGACAGGGACGTGCTTTCATAGGTTGAAAGCACGTCCCTGTATGAAAGCGGCACCTCTAATGGTGCCGCTTTCCCATATATTTTCAATGGGCTTTTACTGCCCATGGCTAGGCCCCGCCCGTGCCCGCCCCCCGCTCCCATACTTTTCCCCAGTGACAACGGGAGGCACCACGATCGATGCCTCCCAAACACATAAAGAGAGGAGCAATGCAAGAATAATATTAAGAGGATACATATGACACAGAATATGTGCCATATGCATCTTCTTTGTATTATCTTAATCATTAATGACAGGGGAGGCACTGCCTCCCCTGCCTCCCCGGACTGCACGTCCCTGATAAACTCATTGTATATACCCAATGCATTTTGTAAATGAGAGCCACCGCAAATCACTACAATCACTTCAGTTTAGATTGGTAAACAAAGTTATCTTTTAAAATGTTGTTTTAAACAATACAGTCTACTGTATAAATATATATATATATATATATATATATATATATGTAATAATCCTCACCACCAGGCTCCAACCGGGGCTATGATCAGGAAGAACCAGCACTCCATAGTTCACAGAAGAAACTTTAATTGTCCTTATTCTTTTAAGACAAGTCACATATGCGTAAGCGTGAATAGTTACTTATCATTCTCAATATTCAGCATATTCAGCATAACCTGGGGAACATGATCCAAACCAGCTTGTATTGAAGGTAGACGTTTCGGAGCTCACACCCCGTCCTCAGTACCAAACACAATCAATTGGTACTGAGGACGGGGCGTGAGCTCCGAAACGTCTACCTTCAATACAAGCTTTTTGTCAGATGAAAGTCTCCAGTGCCGTTTGTTATGGATTTCTATGCTTAATATATCCAGGCACGGAGCGGAGCTGTTTATATCAATAGGAGTGCCGGCTGTTATGGACTATATATATATATATATATATATATATATATATATATATATATATAATATTCGGTAAATCAATCAGCGGCACTCAGAGACTGGAAACAGCGGTAAGTAAAGTGCTGGTGCTTTTAATCCGTATAGGCAAAAATGAGTGGTCCAACGTTTCGGGGGGCGCGGACGCCCCTTTGTCAAGGTGAACAAATACAGAGTGAAAAGAAAAACAAAATGTGTTACCTTTATGGTGCAAACAGTCCCAGGAGGCGGGAGAAACAGCAGTGTCCGGGGGAGCGTGTCGCTTCCGTCCCGGTGAGTGTGACGTATGGGCGCCTCAGTCACGTGGTTCCAGCGCGTCATTGGATTCCGACGGTACCAAGGCAACCAGGCACGCCGCTGCCATGGTTACCAGGCGCTCAGTGGCTTCCTGATCGCGGAGGTCGTGTGACTGGGCTGTGAATAAAAACAAGTGTATAAAATAGGTGAAGCATAGTATGCACATAGACAAACATATATGGAAATAGCCTCTATGTTCTGTAACATATGTTGTTATTTCTTAAGAGACAAAAATATAGGTAGAATGAACGGTGCCTGATATTAAATATATGTGGCACAGTATGGGCATATGTGTATGTGGCACTGTGGGGGCATATGTGTATCTGGCACTGTGGGGGCATATGTGTATCTGGCACATTGTGGGCATATGTGTATCTGGCACTGTGGGGGCATATGTGTATCTGGCACTGTGGGGGAATATCTGTATTTGGCACTGTAGGGGCATATGTATATCTGGCACTGTGGAGGCAAATGTATATCTGGCACTTTGGGTGTATATGTGCATCTGGCACAGTATGGGCATATGTGTATCTGGCACTATGGGAGGATATGTGTATCTGGCACAGTGTGGGCATATGTGTATCTGGCACTGTTGGGGCATATGTGTATCTGGCACTGTGGGGGCATATCTGTATCTGGCACTGTGGGGGCATATCTGTATCTGGCACTATAGGGGCATATGTATATATGGCACTGTGGGGGCAAATGTATATCATAGGCCGGTTCAACACAGATTTCTGCAACCAATGGACTGGCATCTTAAACAAGTGCAGCATGGACTTGATGCTGCTAGTGGTTGAGGAAGCCGGCAAAGAACTGAAGAGCACACGGGATAAGATCCAGGCCTTTGAGCACGAACATCACCTGCTATTAACTAAAGAAGGTAACCAGACCTCGATACAAAAAATTCAAACTGTGTGTGACAATTATAAGAAAGAACTCATTAAATTTAAGCGGACTAAACTATATATAGTCCAAGAGGACTATGAAACTAATCGCATTTACCGTTGGCTTTCAGGGGGTGAACCCGGTAATCACAAACCGTACAACTACCGGGCCAAACACACCTGGCGCAATCGCAGAGAAGATAGATCCAGAGACAACTTCACTTCCAACAGTGATAGTGATTTCACGTTAGCGGATTCAGAGGGCCCAATTGAAGCAAATGAGACCCCTTTAGGGGTGACGCCTGCCGCAGGGGCAGGCACAAAAACAAAAGGACGGCCACCCGCAGGGGCCAACAGAACACGAGGCTCCAGAAACACCGCCTCAAGGAAGAAACAGTGATTTACAATCTGTCTGATCGCCATCTCAGCGATTTAGAAACCAAAGTACTCAATTACGGTTTATCCTTTGTTCCAACTAGTAAGTTCGAAGATTTTACCTGGCAAATTGAGTCAAACAAATTTGCCCGCAAACTCCGCCTACAAGAGTTCTTCCAGGAACATCCCTCCACAACGACACCAGAAGTACATCAAGCGTACATTAATTCTGTACGGAAGTCTAAATTCGATCCCACTTCATCCAATCCTTCCATAAAAACCTTTACCAGACTGCTGGACCAGTCTATCACCAAATATACAGCAGCCAAACATAATGTACATCACAACTTGTCACGCTCAGAATTTCAAGCTTTAAAAGACATGGGCTCATACAAAGACATCATCATCCGCCCCGCCGATAAGGGGGGCGGCATTGTCATAATGAATCTAACTGATTACAGAAACGAGGCGTATCGACAACTGGCAGATGCCACCGTCTACGAGGTATTGACAGCTGATCTTACCAAACAGTACAAGGCGGAAGTTGATAATCTACTGGAATCAGCATTGACCACAGATTTGATATCCACTAAGCTGTGCAGCACCCTTAAACAAGAATTTCCCACAGTACCGCTACTGTTTTTGGTACCTAAAATCCACAAGTGCATGGACAGTCCACCCGGGAGACCCATTATCTCCGCACACAATGCACTTTTTCAGCCCATTTCCATTTTTCTGGACAGCATCCTTCAGCCATTAATCAGTCAACAACCAAAATACGTTAAAGACACTACCAGCTTCCTCAATCAGCTCAATACTGTAGGCAATTTACCCACGGGGACCCTGATCTGTACAGTAGATATCTGTAGTCTCTACACAAGCATACCACACAACCAAGAACAAAAAGCCATGCAAGCATTTTTGACCCAAACCCAAATGTCAAGTCTGGACCATACGCTATTTCTCCAGTTACTAGAACTAACGCTAACCCGCAACTATTTCTTATTTGACAGGAAATTTTATCGCCAGGTCAGTGGGTGCTCCATGGGAAGCAACGTGTCTCCGTCTTTTGCTAATGTTTTCATGCTCATGGAAGAACAAACAATGTTCTTCACTAATGAAGAGTTCACCCAATACATCACATTTTATTCCAGGTATATAGACGATGTCTTTATACTGTGGACCGGTGGCAAGGCAAGATTTGAAGCTCTTATTGCCTCCATTAACAGCAAAGATTCACCCATCAAAGTCACAGCACAATGTGACCTCAACATGTTAAATTATCTAGACGTGAATGTGATCATTAAGGACAACGTGATACACACAGATGTATACTACAAGCCCACTGACAAGAACACCCTGCTGCGTTACAACAGCCATCATCCAGCAGCTCTTAAAAGAGGCTTACCCAAGTCACAATACATCAGGGCAGCCAGAATCACCAGTGACCCGGACAAACTCAAAGGTGCATTAACCGAAGTAACCAAAAGGTTCAAGAACAGAAGCTACAAGACTGGACCCCTCCATAAGCATGAGCAATTAGTGTCCGCTATGAATAGAAATGATCTCTTAAAACAGAAAAGCAGGAGCGACCAGCAGATTATACCCTTTGTCTCTCGATACAATACATCCGGCCCGGTTGTCCCCAGAGCTCTCAAAGCCCTGTGGCCCATAGTGACGACGGACAATAACCTCACCCTATTACGCAATAAGCGACCCATGGTGTGCCACACAAGGGGTAAGAGCATAAAAAATTTCGTTGTCCGCACTGACATCACAGGCCTCGACCAGACACCATCTATTAATTTTCTGACCAAACCAGCGGGATGTTACAAATGCTTAGGGTGTGAAACATGCAAATACATGCACCCGGGTTCCACCTTCACCTCCAGTTCAACTGGCAGGACATACAAGACACGGCATGTGCTGACTTGCACAACCACCTTCATCATCTACCTGATCACTTGTCCCTGCAAATACCAATATGTAGGAAAAACTATACGAAACGTGAGGGAACGTTTTGCACTGCATAGATCTGCCCTGAAAGCTGCGTTGGTACATAAGAAATCTGAACAACCTGTGGCGAGACATTACGTCGAGAAACATCACTCCCTTAATGATCTTCGATTTCAGATCATCGATCACATTCCCAGCAGCCTGCGAGGAGGTGACAGGGCAGGTACCCTGCTCAAAAGAGAAGCCAGCTGGATGTTTAAACTGAACACCGTGAGACCCAATGGACTTAATGACAGAATCCAATGGAGTATGTTTTGAACCCATTCATCTAGTTACGCAGTAGAACCAAACCTGGACATTATACCCTTTTTTTCTGTTGCTCATTCAGAAGTTACTTCTGGTCCGCCTGTTCATTTAATTATGTAGACATAACATTATGTTGATTGCTAGTTAACCAGTATTTTTTTTGCATTTATCAGCACTGACAGGCGGTCCTATATTTAATATCAGGCACCGTTCATTCTACCTATATTTTTGTCTCTTAAGAAATAACAACATATGTTACAGAACATAGAGGCCATTTCCATATATGTTTGTCTATGTGCATACTATGCTTCACCTATTTTATACACTTGTTTTTATTCACAGCCCAGTCACACGACCTCCGCGATCAGGAAGCCACTGAGCGTCTGGTAACCATGGCAGCGGCGTGCCTGGTTGCCATGGTACCGTCGGGATCCAATGACGCGCTGGAACCACGTGACTGAGGCGCCCATACGTCACACTCACCGGGACGGAAGCGACACGCTCCCCCGGACACTGCTGTTTCTCCCGCCTCCTGGGACTGTTTGCACCATAAAGGTAACACATTTTGTTTTTCTTTTCACTCTGTATTTGTTCACCTTGACAAAGGGGCGTCCGCGCCCCGAAACGTTGGACCACTCATTTTTGCCTATATGGATTAAAAGCACCAGCACTTTACTTACCGCTGTTTCCAGTCTCTGAGTGCCGCTGATTGATTTACCAAATATTTATGGTTACTTGTTTCCAGAAGGCACCAGAGCAATATTAAAGTTCTTATGGAGAGTGCCGATCCGAGCCACACTTATATATATATATATATAGCTGGTAATCCTCCTCGGGTCCTGGGATAGGACCTCCATTGAAGAAAAATAGGCGGCACTCCATGGACTTAAATAAAGTGAAACTGTATTCAAGAGAATGTCTTCATGGTGCAAAAAACAACAACGGTTCAAGGCTCTACGGCCTTGTCATCAGGTTATGCATCATAGGTGAAGTGAAAACAAATAAACAAAAGACTGATATATATGTGTGTGTGTGTGTGTGTGTGTGTGTGTGTGTGTGTGTGTGTGTGTGTGTGTGTGTGTGTGTGTCATTCTTTCATTTATTGTGGGAGCCCCTTTTTGTGGAACCTGGTTTGGCTGCGCCATTGGCAGTTTGCCAATGGAGAATTTCTGTGGTGCCCCCTTCACTTGATGCCCTAAGCACATGCTTATTTTGCTTTATAAAGTTAATCCAGCCCTGTCTACCAACCCCAAACTTTACCATCCATATTGTCACACCAGCATTATACACATCTGTCCATCATACTGTACACTGCTGCACCATCTTCTGCTTATTCAGCTTTGCCCGCCCTATCCTAAACCCCCAACCTTCATTGCTGTAGCCCAATGGTTCCCAAACTTTTTCAATCATGGCTTCCTAGAGTATTAGGCCAAAAGTTTCTTATTGAGAAATTCAGAAATAAATATTACATGAAATAAATTGTGTTTATATGACCTCCATAGGTTCAGTTGTGGGTGAAGGACAACATTTGCTTCTGTTTGTCCTCATATTTTAGGATTGACAGCCACCAGCACTTGTTTTGCCTATTACATTGACCATAAATAATTTATTGGTTCTGAATCACCAAACCAAAGCACCCCTGTAAGTATCCTGAGGCACCCCAGGGTGCCAATGCACAGTTTGGGAACCACTGCTCTAGCCTCACCAAATGTCATGCCCCCTATACCAAAATCCATAAGCACACAGGAACTCATAATTGCTCTTGGCCCAATGCACTTCTCATCTTTACTAAACAACGTCTCACTCACTCCCTTAAGTACTTGGCCTTGCCCTGACATGGCCGACTATTTTGGCTTCAGTAGAAGATTTATTCCTGATTCACTTCTATCTATGAAACCGCTCCTTGTTCCCATATCTCCCATTTACTCTCAATTTACCTCTCCACTAATGACCTCCCTCCTTAGGTAATTGTGTAACTCTTATATATACATAGATGTCCCACATGGACTACTGCAACTTCCTATTGTTTTACCCCCAATCATCTAGGCCCATTTTCATCCATCATAAAAGCACTGGCAAGACTAATCTTCCACTGCACCACTCTGCATATATCTCCCCATATCCTCCACATTGATATTATTCACTGGTTGGGCCACTTCTCCACTTTATCTCTCTCCAAGGCTTTATTCATCTCCCCTTCAGTGAGCAAAATCCTCTTCCCTTCACTATTTTAACATTCAGAAGCTCCACAGTGTTCACCAATGGCCAAGGTTTCGCATGGATTAAATTTACACCTATTACAAAACATATATTACGTAAGTGATCCAAGGGCATTCACTCATGCGTTAAACAATTTCAAATGAACAAAAGATAATAAACGTAATATCCAGTAGATAACATGCACATAGAGTACAGCAGTGTGACCATGGTTACATAAAAGCTTGTCTCAGTAATTTATTGTCATACTGTGCATGTAGCCCAAGTGGATGAAAGAGCTATTACATGCAGGGCTATTTTTGTAGGAAAAGAGGTTCCGGAACTGGGGCGGGGCAGAAGTGGGCGGTGATGTGGATGGAGCTTTCAAAGGGACGGGGCATCGGTTGGTGCATAAACTTTTTTTTTCAACACATAATGCCCCCAGCACTGCTGTATTTACACATAATGGCCTCAGCAGTGCCATATATACACATAATGCCCCCAGCAGTGCTGTATATACAAATAATGCCCCCAGCAGTGCTGTATATACACATAATGCCCCCAGCAGGGCTGTATATACACATAATGCCCTCAGCAGTGCTGTATATACACATAATGCCCTCAGCAGTGCCATATATACACACAATGCCCTCAGCAGTGCCAGATACACAATGCCCCCAGCAGTGCCATATATACACATAATACCCCCAGCAGTGCTGTATATACACATAGTGCCCCCAGCACTGCTGTATATACACATAATACCCCCAGCAGTGCTGTATGTACACATAATGCTCTCAGCAGTGCTGTATATACACATAATGCCCTCAGCAGTGCTGTATATGCACATAATGCCCTCAGCAGTGCCATATATACACACAATGCCCTCAGCAGTGCCAGATACACAATGCCCCCAGCAGTGCCAGATACACAATGCCCCCAGCAGTGCCAGATACACAATGCCTCCATGGCCGCTGGAGACCGGGACACAGTGAGGGAGGCAGAAGAGATCCGTGCTGTGCTCTACTCCCCTCAGACACAGGAAGCGACGGTGACAGCAGCAACAGAACGGCAGGCCAGGTAGCAGACGTCCAGGAGCGCCGTTCCTGATGACATAATTTTAGAAGAAACCTTCAGGAACTGCGTTCCGGTGCATTCCGGCCCAAAATAGCACTGATTTCATGTATGTGATAACCCTTACTTACCCTGTACTTAATTAATCCCTAATCTGTTCTGATAGTTCCTTTTTTCTAATTCATTTCATCACTTCATTTCAGTAACTCTTTATCTCAAAGTCAATCAATTTCTTAATATCATAGATTACAAACAATGGGGTTCCTAGAAAAAGCAGCTGCTGTGCTGTACTGCATTCATCTCTGAATCATGCAAAATATACATATTCTATAATGTATATACAACATAGTGCTGAGACAAGCTTTTATGTAACCATGATCACACTGTTGTAGCTGCATGCTATCTGCTGGATATTAAGTAAACGATATTCTTTCATGTTTATTCAAGCGTTGTTTAACACTTCTCGGAGTGCCACTGGATCACTGTTAGGTGATACGTGTAAGAGTGATCTATACAAACCCTGCCAATAGCCGCACCCTTGTAGTTTCCATGTTATAAAATAAAGCATTCCAGCTCTTTAGTGACATCTATACTGAAAGCTTAAAGTCTCCTCAGTATGGATCCTAGACGGATGGCGATCACAAAATCCAATCCAAATATTGCAGAAAAAATATAGGAGGAAAAATTAAATTAATATATTTTAATGTATATGTTTATATATGAATTTATTTTTTCCTCCTATATTTTTTTCTGCAATATTTGGATTGGATTTTGTGAGCAATATCTGTCTACCGTAGGATCTTTAAGAGTTTATTCTGTTCCTCACACTTTATTTTAAAAGGGAAATATAGTCAAACATACAATCAAACAATACAGACAATTACTGAATATGCAGAAACACTTATACAAAAACAACATATTAGAATCCCACTTATATGATCCTATAATACTGCTACCGTTTCTGTTTTATTTGAGTACCATCTTCTAGTCTTGGACTAGATAGATAGATAGATAGATAGATAGATAGATAGATAGATAGATAGATAGATAGATAGATAGACCATGTGTCTTGTGTTTATGCTTCTGCAGTATTGAATGTGACCATGGCAGGGCCGTCTTTTTGTATGGGCTCAATAGACAGTTGCCCAAGGGCCCCAGAGGTATAAATGCCCAAGGCTTATAGCTGAGGGTCCCCTTTTTCCAGGGGTACCAGATTTGTGAAAATCGGCCCTGGGGAACCAGAGATATCCAACTTCAAATCAGTGGTCCCCCTCCGAGCCTGTTACTTGGTCTTCCCAGCCAAATACTGTATCTCGAGTTCTGTCTGATTTTGAGATTTCCTGAGGATATAATCCAAAAGCTGGGACTCTCCCCTTTCAGTGGACACTGGCAGCTTGTCTCTACTATGCCCAGAACCAGAGATATCAAACTTCCAGCAGCTGGTCCCTGCTCCAGCTCCACACGCCTGTTATGCAGTTCTGATTCCCAAGTCCCCAGCCTACACTGCTGTTAAGATAGCCCTGGACCATGATGGTATTCCGGTGGAATGTCTGTGGTGGTGCTGGTGAAATAATGAGTCTGAGGTGCAGCCTCCCAGATCATGTGGAGCTCAGTGTCACTTTAGTGTACCCTCTGTATCCTCACCTAACGGACTCTTCTCCTGACACTTGAGTCAGACACACACTGCAAACACCAACATGCGTTTCACTGTGAAGGCTCTGTCAAAGCTTAGCAGTCTATTGGGTAAAATGTGCAGAAGTTACAATAAAATTATCTGCGCTTTTTGCCATCTCTATCTTGCCATTTGTAATTGAAACCTGATTCCGGGACAGACCAGTCGTTACAGGACTGCCCAGGCAAGGAGACATCTATAACCAGCCGCTGCACATGTCACCAAGTCACGAAGATGTAAAACGGAGCCATGGGACGCACGGAAGTTGTGCACTCTGGGAGGGAGAAAGAAGGAAAGTCTGTCTCTGTCACAGAAATTTGGGAGTTATTTAACTCTTTGCACTCTTATAGGATCTAACTGGTCTATGGGGGTCATTCCGATTTGTTCGCTCTTTGCCGATTTTTGCAACGGAGCGATTAATGCGAAAATGCGCATGGTACGCAGTGCGCATGTGCTAAGTATTTTAGCTCAAAACTTAGTAAATTTACTCACGGCAGAACGAAGAATTTTCATCGTTCTGCTGATCGTAGTGTTATTGACAGGAAGTGGGTGTTTCTGGGCGGAAACTGACCGTTTTCTGGGAGTGTGCGGAAAAACGTAGGCGTGCTAGTTGAAAACGCGGGAGTGGCTGGAGAAACGGGG
The DNA here is from genome assembly GCF_028390025.1 of Pseudophryne corroboree. NCBI lineage: Eukaryota > Metazoa > Chordata > Amphibia > Anura > Myobatrachidae > Pseudophryne > Pseudophryne corroboree. The sequence goes on along the minus strand of NC_086445.1, from coordinate 1,012,635,791 downwards.
GAGTGGCTGGGCGAACGCTGGGTGTGTTTGTGACGTCAAACCAGGAACGAAAAGCACTGAGCTGTTCGCAATGGCAGAGTAAGTCTGGAGCTACTCAGAAACTGCGGGGTAATCGTTACGAGAAAATTAGCGAAGCTTTCGTTCGCAATTCTGCTATGCTAAGATACACTCCCAGTAGGCGGCGGCTTAGCGTGTGCAATGCTGCTGAAAGCAGCTAGCGAACAACTCGGAATCACCCCCTATGTACTAAGCCTTGGCGAGAGATAAAGTGGATGGAGATAAAGTACCAACCAATCAGCTCTTACCTGTTATTTTTCAAGCACAGCCTGTATCCGGCAGGATAAAAGAAAAAGGCAGAGATATTTGCGATCACAGATTTCTCCACACTTTTCACTATAGTAAATATGGGTAGGAGGTAGTATAGGGGGTATATGGGCCAACACAGCCCTGGCCACACTCGCACAGCACTGGCCACACCTTCTCACAATAGGCCCTTGTTCATTTTCACTCCCAGGCACATGTGGCCCTTAATCTAGGTCTAGGAAGTTGTGTTTCATGAATACTGGTCATGAAATAACTTGGTGATTTCATTGGTTTCCAGTAAATTCATAGGCTGGGACCTCGTAAACTATGGAGCCGTGCTTCTAGCAATCAGAGCCTATTGTGATTACAAGCAGCTAACATGCTTCAGTCCATTGACAAATCCACTAATTATACCTGCAGAACAAAGCTTCCCAATCTTTGCCTCTTTTGTCTTTAAGCCAGAACAATTACAGCTTACTGTAAACAGCCTGAGACTGCAGTGATGGGAATAATAGCAGACATCCTGTCCCTGCAACCTTTATATTCCAGTCTTGTATCAACAGACCATAGGTGTTTCTATAACGGGTGCAGTGTGTGTGGTGCACACGTTTCCCTAGGTCCGGGGGGCCCCCACCGCACACTCTGCACCCATATAGTATACTTACCCCTCCGGAGTACTGCGGCCCTGCAGTGTGGGCACTGGAGATGTCATTGTCAGGGTCCAAGTCAGGACTCTGTCACTCTCCTGCGCGCCGAAGGTGCACTCGCGCCCAAAAAGGGGAGTGGCCTCAGGTAAAGGGGGCATGGCTTCGCCAAAATGCCTGCAGTCGGGAGCCATGCCCCCGTTTTCATCACTATAGGGGCATAGCAAGCGCTCTATGAGCTGCTGGTTATGCCCCCAGCCTCTCTGCCTCCCGTGAATAGACGCTGTGCAACTATATATTCGCTATGATGTTTATCTTCTTCTCACTCAGCACAATATACATGATAAATGTGATGACTATGCAATAAATTCCAGATGCAATTCGACCTTGTGTGAATTCATCCCTAAATGAGTAAATTATGATTTTGTGTATTACATGTTATTTTATTGTGAACACTGGACTGAATCTTGTAGGCACTACCTATATTTATTGTGCTGTCTTACATACCATTACAGCATTAACCAAATCATTACAGACACCAGATACTCTAATTAAACAAATGTGTTTAACTAAAGAAAGATTCTTACCCTAACAGCAGATGCAGAGACTATGGGTCAGTGCACACCAGCAAAGATAAGAAGATCCTCTGTCTGATCATGTGCTGCTGTCTCTCTCTACTGTCAGTGTCAGAGGTTCCCACAAGGGGGGATAATGAGAGTCGTCAGCAGAGTCTCCAGAGCAGCTACAGCAATTCACTGTTCTTGCAAAGAAACTCCTAAGTGTCACCCCTGGCACAGTAGCTGATCTTGCCACGGGCAAGCAGGACTTTTGCCCAGGGTGCCACCTCCCGGAGGGCGCAGGGCGCCATCCGGAGGGCGCCGCACCAGGGCAAGATCCACTGCTGCTGTGCTCCCCGCTGCCGCTGGCCGCTGAGAAGGGAAACTAGACGCTACGCGTCTAGTTTCCCTTCGTGGAGAGCTCCTTTACTGTGCAGTGCGCGATGACGTCAGCGCGCACCGCACAGCAAAGGTCCTCTCCACGAAGGGAACTAGACGCTACGCGTCTAGTTTCCCTTCATGGAGAGGACCTTTGCTGTGCGGTGCGCGATGATGTAATCGTGCACCGCACATTTCAGAGCCCTACAGTAGTCTGTACAGGGGGCGTAAATGACCACGCCCCCTGTATGAAGCCACGCCCCCTATTGCCGCCCAGGGCGCACAGAGCCCCAGAACCGGCCCTGCCCTGGCAGAATCTGAAGAATCTGTGAGAATTGACCTACAAATCAGGGCAGCAGATTTATGGCTATAACTGGAGTCTCCCACAGGATGCGGGAGGGTAGGTAACTATGATCTATAATGGATGCAGGATGTGCAGTGCACACAGGTCTCTGGGTCCAGGAGGACCAACACCGCACATCGGCCCAGCGAAGGCTTTAGAGCTGCAGATACAGAGACTTGTGCATATGCAGTAGAGGAGGGGCCTGTACACAGATCCATACCTCCCAACTGTCCCAATTTTTCGCGGGACAGTCCCGTTTTTTCGGGACGGTCCCACTGTCCCAACCTCGGGCCACAATGTCCCGCGATGGGTGGGGGCAGTTGGGAGGCGCCTGTCACTGCTGCTCTGCTTAGAAGAGCAGCGGTGAAAAGATGCTGCGCGCATGCGCACAGCCAGGGTTGGACTGGCCCACAGTGGTACAGGGGAAACCACCGGTGGGCCCCACTGCCTGGGGGCCCAATTCCTCCTCTATGGATCAGGTCCCAACTGTGCACTTGAATTGTACATTATACATATTATCTACAGTGCATTGCAGTTATTAATCTGGTACATTATCATGCATGAACTAGCAGTATTTACTATATATATTTATCATGGGGCCCATACCTTGTTAGCCAAGCCTCTGTGGCAGCTGGCCACACCCCTAAGCATGGGCCTTTACCGTTGCATTCCCCCGGTGGGCCCTCCATGCCCCAGTCCGACACTGCGCACAGCGTCTATTCACTGAAGACAGAAGGAGAGGGGGCATGCCAGCAGCTCACAGAGCGCTAGGCATACCCCCTCGGTGACGAAAATGGGGGGCATGGCTCGCGATCGTGGCAACCCCCGCAAAGCCACGCCCCCTTTTCAGAAACAAGCGCTGATGTCCCTCTTCCACAGGATTCAATGTTGGGAGGTATGCAGATCCCCCTCCTCTCCTAGGACACCCCTGGTGGGATTTCTGCCATTTTACTATAGATGTGATATGCCTTTGTCCTTGATGGTCTGATTAAATTATATGCATACAGAAGACTGGTGAGTTCTCCCATTTATTACTATTACTACATTGGAGTGGAGACTTATTTGGGTGTCCCTCATTGGATGGCACCCCAGCAAATGGATCTAATAACGTGAGTATATATATATGTGTTAATAATTTGGTAAATCTATATAGATGTACATTTGAGATGTCTTAATGTAAGTAAATATTAATCCATGGTTCTTGGCGTGACCCGAGGCACACCCATAGCAGATACGGTAAAAAGTGACAGGACCATTTTTGTAGTTTATTACATTCTACACACTGGAGGTGGAATCCAAATTTTGATCCGATTGTCTGTTTTGGGCATTATCATTCCTGCAACGCAAGCCACGCATCGGTAATGACGTCATTATGTCAACCCCCTGTTCATCCCCTTAGGGGAGGTTTATTAAAACTCTAATTACGTTGTTTTCCTATTTCCCACCTGCAGAATACCTATGTTACATTTCATCTTCCTAACATATCGGGAAGTAAGAGAATTAGTGATGAGTCAATAGCAGCCAGTATTTACTAGTGATGTGCACAGGAAATTTTTCGGGTTTTGTGTTTTGGTTTTGGGTTCGGTTCCGCGGCCGTGTTTTGGGTTCGAACGCGTTTTGGCAAAACCTCACCGAATTTTTTTTGTCGGATTCGGGTGTGTTTTGGATTCGGGTGTTTTTTTCAAAAAACCCTAAAAAACAGCTTAAATCATAGAATTTGGGGGTCATTTTGATCCCATAGTATTATTAACCTCAATAACCATAATTTCCACTCATTTTCAGTCTATTCTGAACACCTCACAATATTATTTTTAGTCCTAAAATTTGCACCGAGGTAGCTGTGTGACTAAGCTAAGCGACCCAAGTGACCGACACAAACACCTGGCCCATCTAGGAGTGGCACTGCAGTGTCAGACAGGATGGCACTTGAAAAAAATATTTCCCAAACAGCACATGACGCAAAGAAAAAAAGAGGCGCACCAAGGTCGCTGTGTGACTAAGCTAAGCGACACAAGTGGCCGCAACAAACACCTGGCCCATCTAGGAGTGGCACTGCAGTGTCACGCAGGATGGCCCTTCAAAAAAATACTCCCCAAACAGCACATGACGCAAAGAAAAATGAAATAAAAAAGAGGTGCAAGATGGAATTGTCTTTGGGCCCTCCCACCCACCCTTATGTTGTATAAACAGGACAGGCACACTTTAACGAACCCATCATTTCAGCGACAGGGTCTGCCACACGACTGTGACTGAAATGACTGGTTGGTTTGGGCCCCCACCAAAAAAGAAGCAATCAATCTCTCCTTGCACAAACTGGCTCTACAGAGGCAAGATGTCCACCTCCTCCTCATCGTCCGATTCCTCACCCCTTTCACTGTGTACATCCCCCTCCTCACAGATTATTAATTCGTCCCCACTGGAATCCACCATCTCAGGTCCCCGTGTACTTTCTGGAGGCAATTGCTGCTGGTGAATGTCTCCATGGAGGAATTGATTATAATTAATTTTGATGAACATCATCTTCTCCACATTTTCTGGAAGTAACCTTGTACGCCGATTGCTGACAAGGTGAGCGGCGGCACTAAACACTCTTTCGGAGTACACACTGGAGGGAGGGCAACTTAGGTAGAATAAAGCCAGTTTGTGCAAGGGCCTCCAGATTGCCTCTTTTTCCTGCCAGTATACGTACGGACTGTCTGACGTGCCTACTTGGATGCGGTCACTCATATAATCCTCCACCATTCTTTCAATGGTGAGAGAATCATATGCAGTGACAGTAGACGACATGTCAGTATTCGTTGGCAGGTCCTTCAGTCCGGACCAGATGTCAGCATCAGCAGTCGCTCCAGACTGCCCTGCATCACCGCCAGCGGGTGGGCTCGGAATTCATAGCCTTTTCCTCGCACCCCCAGTTGCGGGAGAATGTGAAGGAGGAGATGTTGATGGGTCGCGTTCCGCTTGACTTGACAATTTTCTCACCAGCAGGTCTTTGAACCTCTGCAGACTTGTGTCTGCCGGAAAGAGAGATCCAACGTAGGTTTTAAATCTAGGATCGAGCACGGTGGCCAAAATGTAGTGCTCTGATTTCAACAGATTGACCACCCGTGAATCCTGGTTAAGCGAATGAAGGGCTCCATCCACAAGTCCCACATGCCTAGCGGAATCGCTCTGTTTTAGCTCCTCCTTCAATGCCTCCAGCTTCTTCTGCAAAAGCCTGATGAGGGGAATGATCTGACTCAGGCTGGCAGTGTCTGAACTGACTTCACGTGTGGCAAGTTCAAAAGGTTGCAGAACCTTGCACAACGTTGAAATCATTCTCCACTGCGCTTGAGACAGGTGCATTCCACCTCCTTTGCCTATATCATGGGCAGATGTATAGGCTTGAATGGCCTTTTGCTGCTCCTCCATCCTCTGAAGCATATAGAGGGTTGAATTCCACCTCGTTACCACCTCTTGCTTCAGATGATGGCAGGGCAGGTTCAGGTGTTTTTGGTGGTGCTCCAGTCTTCGGTACGCGGTGCCTGTACGCCGAAAGTTGCCCGCAATTCTTCTGGCCACCGACAGCATCTCTTGCACGCCCCTGTCGTTTTTTAAATAATTCTGCACCACCAAATTCAAGGTATGTGCAAAAAATGGGACGTGCTGGAATTTGCCCAGATGTAATGCACGCACAATATTGCTGGCGTTGTCCGATGCCACAAATCCCCAGGAGAGTCCAATTGGGGTAAGCCATTCTGCGATGATCTTCCTCAGTTGCCGTAAGAGGTTTTCAGCTGTGTGCGTATTCTGGAAAGAGGTGATACAAAGCGTAGCCTGCCTAGGAACGAGTTGGCGTTTGCGAGATGCTGCTACTGGTGCCGCCGCTGCTGTTCTTGCAGCGGGAGGCAATACATCTACCCAGTGGGCTGTCACAGTCATATAGTCCTGAGTCTGCCCTGCTCCACTTGTCCACATGTCCGTGGTTAAGTGGACATTGGGTACAACTGCATTTTTTAGGACACTGGTGAGTTTTTTTCTGACGTCCGTGTACATTCTCGGTATTGCCTGCCTAGAGAAGTGGAACCTAGATGGTATTTGGTAACGGGGGCACACTACCTCAAGCAATTCTCTAGTTCCCCGTGAACTAACGGCGGATACTGGACGCACGTCTAATACCAACATAGTTGTCAAGGCCTGAGTTATCCGCTTTGCAACAGGTCCTACATGCTGAGCGGAAGATAGAACACATCCTACCGCCTGCGCCTCGCAGAATATCAAAGCTGCTGCTGACAGCACTCCCACCCCTACTGCTAGAGGATGGGTAGAGGCCTTAGTGCATTGCTTTGCCCAGGGGCCTACACTGCTGTTAAGACATCCATGGACCATGGTGGTATTCCGGTGGAATGTGTGTGGTGGTGCTGGTGAAATAATGAGTCTGAGGTGCAGCCTCCCAGATCATGTGGAGCTCAGTGTCACTATAGTGTACCCTCTGTATCCTCACCTAACGGACTCTTCTCCTGACACTTGAGTCAGACACACACTGCAAACACCAACATGAATTTCACTGTGAAGGCTCTGTCAAAGCTTAGCAGTCTATTGGGTAAAATGTGCAGAAGTTACAATAAAATTATCTGCGCTTTTTGCCATCTCTATCTTGCCATTTGTAATTGAAACCTGATTCCGGGACAGACCAGTCGTTACAGGACTGCCCAGGCAAGGAGACATCTATAACCAGCCGCTGCACATGTCACCAAGTCACGAAGATGTAAAACGGAGCCATGGGATGAACGGAAGTTGTGCACTCTGGGAGGGAGAAAGAAGGAAAGTCTGTCTCTGTCACAGAAATTTGGGAGTTCTTTAACTCTTTGCACTCTTATAGGATCTAACTGGTCTATGGGGGTCATTCCGAGTTGTTCGCTCGTTGCCGATTTTTGCAACGGAGCGATTAATGCGAAAATGCGCATGCACATGGTACGCAGTATGCATGCGCTAAGTATTTTAGCTCAAAACTTAGTAGATTTACTCACGGCAGAACGAAGAATTTTCATAGTTGAATTGATCGGAGTGTGATTGACAGGAAGTGGGTGTTTCTGGGCGGAAACTGACCGTTTTCTGGGAGTGTGCGGAAAAACGTAGGCGTGCTAGTTGAAAACGCAGGAGTGGCTGGAGAAACGGGGGAGTGGCTGGGCGAACGCTGGGTGTGTTTGTGACGTCAAACCAGGAACGAAAAGGACTGAGCTGTTCGCAATGGCAGAGTAAGTCTGGAGCTACTCAGAAACTGCGGGGTAATCGTTACGAGAAAATTAGCGAAGCTTTCGTTCGCAATTCTGCTATGCTAAGATACACTCCCAGTAGGCGGCGGCTTAGCGTGTGCAATGCTGCTAAAAGCAGCTAGCGAACAACTCGGAATCACCCCCTATGTACTAAGTCTTGGCGAGAGATAAAGTGGATGGAGATAAAGGGGCAGATGTATTAACCGGAGAAGCCACAAGGAAGTGATAAACCAGTGATAAGTGCCAGGTGATAAACACACCAGCCAATCAGCTCCTAACTTCCATTTGCATATTGTAACTGATTGGCTGGTGCGTTATCACCTGGCACATATCACTGGTTTATCAGTTCCTTATGCCTTCTCCAGGTTAATACATCTGCCCCAAAGTACCAACCAATCAGCTCTTACCTGTTATTTTTCAAGCACAGCCTGTATCCGTCAGGATAAAAGAAAAGGGCAGAGATATTTGCGATCACAGATTTCTCCACACTTTTCACTATAGTAAATATGGGTAGGAGGTAGTATAGGGGGTATATGGGCCAACACAGCCCTGGCCACACTCGCACAGCACTGGCCACACCTTCTCGCAATACACCCTTGTTCATTTTCACTCCCAGGCACATGTGTCCCTTAACCTGGGTCTAGGAAATTGTGTTTCATGAATACTGGTCATGAATAACTTGGTGATTTCATTGGTTTCCAGTAAATTCATAGGCTAGGACCTCGTAAACTATGGAGCCGTGCCTCTAGCAGTCAGAGCCTATTCTGATCACAAGCAGCTAACATGCTTCAGTCCATTGACAAATCCACTAATTATAGCTGCAGAACAAAGCTTCCCAATCTTTGCCTCTTTTGTCTTTAAGCCAGAACAATTACAGTTTACTGTAAACAGCCTGAGACTGCAGTGATGGGAATAATAGCAGACATCCTGTCCCTGCAACCTTTATATTCCAGTCTTGTATCAACAGACCATAGGTGTTTCTATAACGGGTGCAGTGTGTGTGGTGCACACGTTTCCCTAGGTCCGGGGGGCCCCCACCGCACACTCTGCACCCATATAGTATACTTACCCCTCCGGAGTACTGCGGCCCTGCAGTGTGGGCACTGGAGATGTGTCCGGGAACAAGGCGCGGGCGCCGCGTTCCCGGAGACCTGCGCATGCACAGTAGACTCCGGCGTTATACCAGCGCATGTTAGCTGTCAGAGAAGAGGGGGCCCGCGACGGAGCCTGCACGCAGATCCCCTCTTCTCTTCAAATGCCCATGCAGTAGACATAACAAAGTGACACGATCTTGTGCAAAACTAACGAGGATGAGACTGCACTTTACATTTGCTGTTGATACAATTGTATAACATTTGCATCAAAGTTTTCTGACAGGTGCAATTCCTATGCAACTGTAGTGTAACTAGCACAAGAAAGTAATACTTGTTACCCACTGGTGGTATAGTCTATTCCCCAAATATCATATGGGTGGGGTTCCGTGGAATAAAGGCAGGCAACACTCATTAACAGAGGTTAATATGTTACAGATGTGTCCTCATACACATACCTCCCAACATTGGCCCTCATTCCGAGTTGTTCGCTCGGTAAATTTCATCGCATCGCAGCGATTTTCCGCTTAGTGCGCATGCGCAATGTTCGCACTGCGACTGCGCCAAGTAAATTTGCTATGCACTTAGTAATTTTACTCACGGCTTTTTCATCGTTCTGGCGATCGTAATGTGATTGACAGGAAATGGGTGTTACTGGGCGGAAACAGGCCGTTTTATGGGCGTGTGGGAAAAAACGCTACCGTTTCCGGAAAAAACGCAGGAGTGGCCGGAGAAACGGGGGAGTGTCTGGGCGAACGCTGGGTGTGTTTGTGACGTCAAACCAGGAACGACAAGCACTGAACTGATCGCAGATGCCGAGTAAGTCTGGAGCTACTCAGAAACTGCTACGAGGTGTGTAATCGCAATATTGCGATTACTTCGGTCGCAATTTTAAGATGCTAAGATTCACTCCCAGTAGGCGGCGGCTTAGCGTGAGCAACTCTGCTAAAATCGCCTTGCGAGCGATCAACTCGGAATGAGGGCCATTGTCAGGGTCCAAGTCAGGACTCTGTCACTCTCCTGCGCGCCGAAGGTGCACTCGCACCCGAAAAGGGAGTGGCCTCAGATAAACGGGGCATGGCTTCGCCGAAATGCCCGCAGTCGGGAGCCATGCCCCCGTTTTCATCACTATAGGGGCATAGCAAGCGCTCTATGAGTTGCTGGCTATGCCCCCAGCCTCTCTGCCTCCCGTGAATAGACGCTGTGCAACTATATATTCGCTGTGATGTTTATCTTCTTCTCACTAAGCACAATATACATGATAAATGTGATGACTATGCAATAAATTCCAGATGCAATTTGACCTTGTGTGAATTCATCCCTAAATGAGTAAATTATGATTTTGTGTATTACATGTTATTTTATTGTGAACACTGGACTGAATCTTGTAGGCACTACCAGAGCCGGATTAACAATGGGGCGGGTGGAGCTGCAGCTCCAGGCCCCCCCATCAAAATAGGCCCACAGGATCCCCCTGTGCCAAAAGATTTATTTCCTCCTCCCCTGCGCTGTCACACTGTGAGACAACCACAAGTGCCTCCCCTCCACCGTGCATTATAACAGTAGCCAGCGCAACGGTGGACTTGCTTGCTGGGACGCAGAGTGAAAAGCTGATTTTCTGGTCCCGTGACCCCTCTGCTGGGCCGGCTAGTGGTACTCGTTTAATGATAGGGTTTTGTTCCCTAAAAGAGGGCGTGGTCACGGGTCCATAATTAGGCCACGCCCCTGACTGGTTGGTCTGTGTGCAATGCTGTGTCCGGACCGGAAGGCTCAGTGTGACTCTGGTAAATGGAGGAGAGTGGGAGGGCTGTTGGGAAAAGGGTACGTATGTTGCAAGGGACAGGCTGGGTGTATGTGTAGGAACTGGGGTGAACAGGGTGACTGTATGTATATGGTGACTAGAGGGGGCAGGCTCTGTGTGTGGGAGGGGAGGGGCTCAGGGGAACATTGTGTGTGTGTGTGTGTGTGTGTGTGTGTGTGTGTGTGTGTGTGTGTGTGTGTGTGTGTGTGTGTGTGTAGGGACTGGGGAAATAGCTGTGTGTGTATGCGTTTGTGTAGGGACCCTGGAAATAGGCTATTTGTGTGTAGGGTGTGTGTGTGTTGGTGGGGACAGGCTTTGTGTGTGTGTGTGTGTGTGTGTGTGTGTGTGTGTGTGTGTGTGTGTGTGTGTGTGTGTGTGTGTGTGTGCGTATGTGTAGGGACTGGGGAAATAGGCTGTGTGTTTGTAGGGAGTGTGTGTTTGTGGGGGAGCAGGCTTTGCGTGTGTGTGCGTATTTATAGGGACTCTGGAAATAGGCTGAGTGTGTGGGGGGGGACACAGGCTTTGCGTGGATGTGCGTATGTGTAGGGACTATGGAAATAGGCTGTGTCTGTGTAGGGAGTGTGTGTGTATGGGGGGGGACAGGCATTGTGTGTGTGTGCGCTTATGTGTAGGGACTGGGGAAATAGGCTGTGTCTGTGTAGGGAGTGTGTGTGTGTGTGTGTGTGTGTGTGTGTGTGTGTGTGTGTGTGTGTGTGTGTGTTGGGGGAACAGGCTTCGTGTGTGTGTGTGTGTGTGTGTGTGTGTGTGTGTGTGTGTGTGTGTGTGTGTGTGTGTGTATGTGTGTGTGTGCGTTTGTATATGGACTCTGGAAATAGGCTGTGTGTGTGTGTGGGGGGGGCTGGCTTTGTGTGTGTGTGTGTGTGCGTACGTATGTCTAGGGACTCTGGAAATAGGCTGTGTGTGTATAGGGAGTGTGTTTGTGTGGGGGGGGGGGCTGGCTTTGTGTTTGCGTATGTGTAGGGACTCTGGAAATAGGGTGTGTGTGTGTGTGTGTGTGTGTGTGTGGGTGTGGGTGTGGTGACAGGCTTTGTGTGTTTGTGCGCATGTGTAGGGACTGGGGAAATAAGCTGTGTGTGTGTAGGGGGGACAGGCTTTGGGTGTGTGTCTGCGCATATGTGTAGGGACTGGGGAAGTAAGCTGTGTGTGTGTAAGGAGTGTGTGTGTGGGGGGGGACAGGCTTTGCGTGTGTGTGCGTATGTGTAGGAACTCTGGAAATAGGCTGTGTGTGTGTAGGGAGTGTGTGTGTGGGGGGACGACAGGCTTTGTGTGTGTGCACGTATGTGTAGGGACTGGGGAAATAGGCTGTGTCTGTGTAGGGAGTGTGTGTGTGGGGGGGGGGGGGGCAGGCTTTGTATGTGTGTGTGCGTTTGTGTAGGGACTCTGGAAATAGGCTGTGTGTGTGTGTAGGGAGTGTGTGTGTGGGGGGGGGGGGAGCAGGTGTGTGTGTGTGTGTGTGTGTGTGTGTGTGTGTGTGTGTGTGTGTGTACATATGTGTAGGGACTCTGGAAATAGGCTGTGTGTGTGTGTAGGGAGTGTGTGTGTGGGGGGGGGCAGGCTTTGTGTGCGTATGTGTAGGGACTGGGGAAATAAGCTGTGTGTGTAGGGAGTGTGTGTGTGTGTGTGTGTGTGTGTGTGTGTGTGTGTGTGTGTGTGTGTGTGTGTGTGTGTGTGTAAGGAGTGTGTGTGTGTGTGTGTGTGTGTGTGTGTGTGTGTGTGTGTGTGTGTGTGTGTGTGTGTGTGTAGGGACTCTGGAAATAGACTGTGTGTTTGTGTGTGGGGGGGACAGGCTTTGTGTGTGTGCGTATGTGTAGGGACTGGGGAAATAAGCTGTGTGTATAGGGAGTGTGGGGGGCAGGTATTGTGTGTGTGCGTATGTGTAGGGACTCTGGAAATAAGCTGTGTGTGTGGGGGGGGCAGGCTTTGTGTGTGTGTGTGTGTGTGTGTGTGTGTGTGTGTGTGTGTGTGTGTGTGTGTGTGTGTGTGTGTGTAGGGAGTGTGTGTGGGGGGGCAGGCATTGTGTGTATGTGGTGATACGGCATGTTGCTGGGGTTGGTTGTGTGCACAGACACTGGGTTCCTCACATCGGAGGTTACGTATGCTCGGTCAGGTGATCTGCACGGCTGTGGATGCTCGGTCTTTGTGCATTTGGCTGCACTGGGAGGGACTTTGTTGGAGTGTTGGCTGTGGGGTGGGAGGGGCCAATACGGGGAGGGTTGCTGCTAGGGGGATTCCGCAAGTGGCTGGCTAGCAGGGCGGATGACAAAGGCACCATCGGCACCCGTCGCTGCCTGCATCGCAGTGCTTCCTGCTGCCGGCCGCCCCCCCCCCTCTTCTGGCCCATTCCTGCCGGCCGCCTCATGCCACTACTCACTCACCCTCAGCTTCATGCTGGGCGGAAATACGAGAAGAACATAGAGCCGGGGAACCGCAGTCGCCAGATGGTGAGTGACAGCTAACTGGTGCAATTTGTATAACGGGCTACCTGGCGCGATGTGTATAAGGGGCTACCTGGCGCAATGTGTATAAGGGGCTATCTGGCGCAATGTGTATTATATATATATATGGAGAAAAATAGATATGGAAGAAAGAATGGAAATGTAAGACCACCAGAAACAGTATAACCTGCATCACATGTTGTAATAAAGTCTGTCAATCATAAAGTCACCTTAAGTGTCGATGCTGCGGTCCCCTTCCAGACCAATTTCAAGACCACCAACAATTACAGCAGCTGCTCTCAAGCCAAAAAGTACCTGCAGTTACTTGTTGGCTGAAGAGTGGCTGCTGGAATTATTGGCAGCTTTGACTCGGGTAAGGGATATTGGGGCAGATGTATTAAACCTGGAGAAGTGATAAAGCAGCGATAAGTGCAATGTGATAACGCACCAGCCAATCAGCTCCAATATGTAAATTGCTAGGTAGGAGCTGACTGGCTGGTGCGCTATCACCTTCCACTTATCACTGCTTTATCACTTCTCCAGGCTTAATACATCTGCCCCAATGTGTGGCGGGCCCTGAATGACACAACCCCTAGTCACAACCCCACTGTTGCTGGTCACACCCCATGCGATGGTACACAATAGGCCTTCATAAATTTCAGCTCCAGGCCCTTGTGGTCCTTAATCTGGCACTGGGCACTACCTATATTTATTGTGCTGTCTTACATACCATTACAGCATTAACCAAATCATTATAGGCACCAGATACTCTAATTAAACTAATGTGTTTAACTAAAGAAAGATTCTTACCCTAACAGCAGATGCAGAGACTATGGGTCAGTGCACACCAGCAAAGATAAGAAGATCCTCTGTCTGATCATGTGCTGCTGTCTCTCTCTACTGTCAGTGTCAGAGGTTCCCACAAGGGGGGGAAATGAGAGTCATTAGCAGAGTCTCCAGAGCAGCTACAGCAATTCACTGTTCTTGCAAAGAAACTCCTAAGTGTCACCCCTGGCACAGTAGCTGATCTTGCCACGGGCAAGCAGGAATTTTGCCCGGGGTGCCGCCTCCCGGAGGGCGCAGGGCGCCATCCGGAGGGCGCCGCACCAGGGCAAGATCCACTGCTGCTGTGCCCCCGCGTCTAGTTTCCCTTCGTGGAGAGGACCTGTGCTGTGCGGTGCGCGATGACGTCATCTCGCACCGCACATTTCAGAGCGCTACAGTAGTCTGTACAGGGGACGTAAATGACCACGCCCCCTGTATGAAGCCATGCGCCCTATTGCCGCCCGGGGCACACAGAGCCCCTGAACCGGCCCTGCCCTGGAAGAATCTGAAGAATCTGTGAGAATTGACCTACAAATGAGGGCTATCCATGAACAGGGTTGTGACTCCGCACCAGTCCTGAAGTTTCAGAGATAATTCTTAAACCAGAATTAAGTTTATATATATGGTAAGACTACCTATAATTGTTTGTACCTGGTGGTGCACCCAGAGTCAGAAGGAAGACTGAAGAAAAAACATTTTATTTTTTTTTTCTACAAATGAGGGCAGCAGGAGATTTATGGCTATAACTGGAGTCTCCCACAGGATGCAGGAGGGTAGGTAACTATGATCTATAATGTATGCAGGATGTGCAGTGCACACAGACCTCAGGGTCCAGGAGGACCAACACTGCACATCCTGCACCCATATAATTACACTTACCACTCAGTCGGCCCAGCGAAGGCTTTAGAGCTGCAGATACAGAGACTTGGGCATATGCAGTAGAGGAGGGGCCTGTACACGGATCCATACCTCCCAGCTGTCCCAATTTTCACGGGACAGTCCCGTTTTTTGAGGACTGTCCCAACCTCGGGCCACAATGTCCCGCAATGGTGGGGGCAGTTGGGAGGCGCCTGTCACTGCTGCTCTGCTTAGAAGAGCAGCGGTGAAAAGATGCTGCGCGCATGCGCCGGCACAGCATCTATTCACTGAAGACAGAAGGAGAGGGGGCATGCCAGCAGCACACAGAGCGCTGGGCATACCCCCTCAGTGCCGAAAATGGGGGACATGGCTCGCGATCGTGGCAACCCCTGCAAAGCCATGCCCCCTTTTTGCAGGCCACGTCCCCTCTTCAGAAACAGCCGCGCTGATGACCCTCTTCCACAGGATTCAATGTTGGGAGGTGTGCAGATCCCCCTCCTCTTCTAGGACACTCCTGGTGGGATTTCTGCCATTTTACTATATATGTGATATGCCTTTGTCCTTGATGGTCTGATTAAATTATATGCATAAAGAAGACTTGTGAGTTCTCCCATTTATTACTATTACTACATTGGAGTGGAGACTAATTTGGGTGTCCCTCATTGGATGTCACCCCAGTAATTGGATCTAATAACGTGAGTGTGGAATATATATATATATATATATATATATATATATATATATGTGTGTGTTAATAATTTGGTAAATCTATATAGAAGATGTACATTTGAGATGTCTTAATGTAAGTAAATATTAATCCATGGTTCTTGGCGTGACCCGAGAAGCACCCGTAGCAGATACGGTAAAAAGTGACAGGACCTTTTTGTAGTTCATTACATTCTACACACTGGAGGTGGAATCCAAATTTTGATCCGATTGTCTGTTTTGGGCGTTATCATTCCTGCAACGCAAGCCACGCATCGGTAATGACGTCATTATGTCAACCCCCTGTTCATCCCCTTAGGGGAGGTTTATTAAAATTTCAAACTCTAATTATGTAGTCTTCCTATTTCCCACCTGCAGAATACCTATGTTACATTTCATCTTCCTAACATATCGGGAAGTAAGAGAATTAGTGATGAGTCAATAGCAGCCAGTATTTACCTTGCACAGAAACAATATAACCCACCCAAATCTAAAGGGGGGTACTCACGGAGCGATCGCTGCTTAAAATCTAAACAATCTCGCTCCGTGTGTACCCCCTACAGCGATAGCGACGCGGCGGCTGCATTGCGTAGTTCCGACCAGATCGCACGGCTGCGAAGAAGCGCAGTGTGCGATCGGGTCGGAATGACCCCCATGGTTTTGCTCAACTGCTAACAAATTTGCTGCTGCCATCAACTCTGAATTAACCCCACTGTCTCCCTGTATACTCTGAGTACACTGTGCTGCAGTCAGTATTCCTTCCTTCTAAACAGGTTACACAAGGAGACAAAGGAGGTGAGACTGATACAATGTGCCACTGGATAAATAAATGGATTGCTATAGTTTTGTAATCCAAATGAGCAATTGTGAAAATGACTCTACTGACAAATACCCTGATGTGCAAATAGTGAAGGTAATTACATTAGTTGTTCGGTTGCAGCCCTAAAGGGAAATAAGGAGAACAAATAAAACTGTATTAATTGCCCCCTTTATAATGTGCTTATGATAAATGATACCTTGAACACCATGAGATAATCCCTTAAAACAATTACTATTGTACTACCGTGAGATAATCCCTTAAACAATTACTATGGTGATTTGCGTACCTGTGGTCTACACAGGAATTTTCCAAACTCAAGCGAAGCGTATCTTAGGATAGTATTGGCGTATGCAATGTCATAGCAGTTTTCGGAGTGAGTCGACTGGTGACATAGAATAGCTATAGTCATCACGCGGGGCACGGTCAGGCTGTGAAAGTTGGAAACAATTTTGGTGGTCATTCCAAGTTGATCGCTCGCTAGCAGTTTTAGCAGCCGTGCAAACGCTTTGCCGCCTCCCACTGGGAGTGTATCTTAGCTTAGCAGAAGTGCCAACGAAAGGATCGCAGAGCGGCGGCAAAGTTTTGTTGTGCAGTTTTAGAGTAGCTCAATACCTACTCAGCGCTTGTGATCACTTCAGACTATTCAGTTCCTGTTTTGACGTCACGAATACGCCCTGCGTTCGCCCAGCCACGCCTGTGTTTTTCCTGGCACGCCTACATTTTTCCAAACACTCCCTGAAAACGGTCAGTTGACACCCAGAAACGCCCTCTTCCTGTCAATCACTCTGCAGCCAGCAGTGCGACTGAAAAGCTACGCTAGACCTTGTGTGAAACTACATCGTTCATTGCAATTGTATGATGCGCGTGCGCATTGCGCTGCATACGCATGCGCAGAAGTGCCATTTTTTTGCCTCATCGCTGCGCAGCGAACTAATGCAACTAGCGGTCAACTCGAATGACCACCTATGACCGGTAAGTGACAGTTAGGAGATTAGGAATTAGGAGGACTTCCTCCACTTCAACAGCTAGGGAGAAGGGTGGGGTTGCGGATGTCTAATTAATTGTCGCTGGAGAGAGGCAAAAGTCTGGAGGATAGCCTGGGCCAGCTGTGGAGCTCAAATAGGGGAGCCACCAACTGCCACTCCAAACATCGCTGGCCGGGACTCACTGGCAGTTGGTGTATCTCCCCTAATTGAATTTTGTACCGTGCTGCAGCCCCACCCTGGAGCCGCCCCTGCTAATTTTCATTTTTATATCTTTTTTTTAGAGGGGGCGGGGCCACTTTTTTGTATAACCCAGGCCCAGCATATATCTTGGTGTCCCTAGGCTAGTCTAGTCCTGCTGAAGGAGGAGAGTCCTCGGGTGTGAGTATCCAACTCTAAAAGCAGAATTGAATGGCCAGTGTAGAGCCAGAGTTTGAGTAATGTGACATAACCATGTATATGTAACAGTCCGGGTGAAGGCCGGTCTACTTTTGCTTACGTCTGAAGATATTCCAGAAGTAAACGTCACAATAGGTGTTGACGAAAGATTGCGTTTATTAATTCATATGATATGTCACACTGAAATTGTGAAATATAGGTAAACGAACACATACAGAATACCTTAAGGCATTACAAATGGAAAGATTTAAACAAATGAACACCAGAGATTTTTATTATACCGCAACTGCAGAACAGTGGAAATCTCTCCTTCCGCGTCGTTTTTCTGAGAAGAAAATTACTTACGGTATTTCACACAACTATATGAAACATTAACACTCTACACGCTCTAAGGACTGATATCAATCGAGTATATATATATGGATTATGAACAATCCTGTATTAAGATACGCCTCACATATATTCGGTTACTTTAAACTATAAAGGCTGACCTGAATAACGTATTAAACTGGAATGAATCTTTATATAATTCTTATAAACAAATCCACTTAAATCAGTAAAGTAAGTTTTTCCCAGTCAAATCACTTATTCCCTTAAAGCACGTGCTTGGCCAACAAATTTTAATGAGAGCTCTCAATGTGTTCGTTGCCCGGGTTAATTTCAATCAGACTATTCTCGTTATCTGATCTGCAGTCTATCCTATGGGTTATTGTGTCTCCTGGAATACGACTAATCTGTTCCGGTATGTTGTTAATTTATCCAGATCTCTATGCTTGAATCTTTTGTTCTAGTTAACGCAGACTATACAATTGACACTTTGTATTAACTTGTCTTGTTACAACAAAGTAATTATCTTGTCGCATTTGTAGTATTATTATATCTTATACAAAGAAGTATACTTGTATTTTCTCCAGTGACTAGCTATAATCTGGTACAGTGATGCAACTCCGTTACTTCCCGGCTTCTAACACTAAGGATATAGCAATCATAGCCTCTCGTATAGATATTGAGATTGCAGTTCAATTGTATAGATATTGAGATTTCAGTTCAATTGAGTCCCAGATGAGAGAGTCTATATATCAGCCTGAACTATTTCTGCTGATTAATACTAGAACTGTACATAGCAATGCGGCGTAAGCGTTATTTTGATAGTCTATACTGGATGCACTACTCCGTTTCTATAAACCTGTGTGCGTCCCAAGTTACGCTGATTTCAGTTGTCATAAAACGGGGGACACTGGTATAAAGAGAGAGAGCCTGTCTAGGACCCACCTCCGTGCTGTTTGTACTCCTCACCGAGATCCCTGCCTCTGTCTCCGAACCTCCCTGTAAAGTGTTCTAGCCGAGGGTCTCTGTACTGCTCTCTGAGAGCGCTTACCAGAGCTTTGACGCCGCCTCTGACGGATGACTTATATTGCGCACCTCCTCCAGGATATGACTAGCCGCTACAGGTACCGCCTCCCCATCTCCGGCACTGACGAACTTGGCTTTCTTGTCTCTTGTTACAGAGCCGCGTTATTCATCAAGTCGGGTGGTCAGCAGAGTGTCCGGGGAGATGAAGAATGAAGTCCCGATGCTCCGGTCACCGAAAACCTGACAACCCGAAGCGGTATCCTCTCGGCAGCGTCCCGTCCTCACACTCTCTCCTCTCCCGCCGGTCCCCGCTCTCCAACGACTCTCCCCCTCTCTCGAGCCGCTGCGCAAGACCACTCTAGCACTTTCCATCCTCGTGCTTGACCTCCACACTGTCACCAATGTATGGGTTGGCTGCAGGGTAGCTGGTGCCATATCTCTTAATATAAAAGTTATTTAGTACATTTTGCAAGCACTGTGTCCATATAAACAATTAATTATGCAGGGCATATCTATCACCTCCCTCAATGATATATATACATATTTCATTCTTTAACGGTATCATAACTACGAGATACTCAATATACAGGTATTTTTGACAGGGTATTACATTCTTCCCTACTGGAAATATGCGTGTCCTCACGCATCCCGTCACTCTTCCCATAAGATATTCTACCTTCTCCTCGTTAGTTACAATGAGAACCTATTTTTGTCCTAGTTACATAACATGTGGCATAACTCCAGTAACAATTTATTTTCCAAAACATTCAACACCACTTTGGATCGTAGTAACCTAGGAGGGTATCATCCTTCCCTTTAAGGTTCTACCCAGCGAGTTAACTAGCAGAATATGGTACTACTTTAGTCTCGATACCTCAATGGTAAGATGCCTTTATTAGTACGTTCTGACCTCCTAACTTGCAAGGCTGACGTATTATCTTCGGCTCCATCACCAGTACTGTCAGGAGCTTGATCATCATTAATTAATCCCCTTACATCTGACTCCGATAATCCATATTTGACAGAATCACGTGTCGTTGGGTTACTCATAAAAAGCAAGAGTTCAACGGGATCATGTAAGGGTATGGACTCAGGAGTTTCCGACTCTCCTGTTTCAGTCACTTCCGGTCTATCCCCAGAGGTTTTTGCAGTACACAGTTTGATTTGATTGCGGGCTACTACCCTGACTGTCTTCTCCGGATCGCGACGAATCTCATACGTATATCGCTCACTGTCTGAAATTCTGACTATCACATAAGGACGATTCTCCCACATAGGATCCAACTTACTACTGCGATGATGCTGTCTCTTCCAGACCATATCTCCCACTTTTAGAGGCACAGACCGGATCTGTGCGTTATAATTTCTTTCCTGACGTCTGTGTACCGTTTCTGTTCTCTTTTCCATAATGGTATGGGCTATTTTGATTCTCTGTTGGTGTTCGCGGACCCATTCTGTTTTGGGACTATCGATATGTATCCTTGGGGGTAACAATTCTAGATCTTGGGGTAGTTTACCTGGACGGCCGAACAGGAGATAATAAGGGGTAAACCCAGTGGAACAATGTTCCGTATTGTTATATAAGTAGGTGAGCTCAGGTAATAATATTGGCCACCTGCTCCGATCCTCCCTCGATAGACTTCTTAGCATCCCAATGATGGTCTGATTCGCCCGTTCACATAGTCCGTTTCCCTGTGGGTGATAAATCGTAGTCCTTGCCTTCTGGCATCCATAATATGAACATAGCTCATGAAAAAGTTGTGATTCAAAGGCAGGGCCTTGGTCTGTCAGGATGCAGTCGGGGTATCCATATGGTCTGGCGAAGTGTTTTAGGAACAGCTCGGCAGTAATCTTGGCTGTGAGATCTTTAGCTGGTACTACCACCAGGAATTTACTATAGTGATCAATCATGGTCAGGGCATATTGATACCCGCCTTGGCTGGATTCTAGTTTTACATGATCCAGGGCAACGATCTGTAGTGGATAAGAACTCTTGATGGGGTGGAGACTGTCCCGCTGTTTACTATCGGGATTTCTCTTGAGATTGCACGGCACAGTCTCGACACCACTCTTCTATATCCGGTCTCATGCCAATCCAGAAGTATCGTCTTCTCAAGATAGCCTCAGTCTTTTGCGTGCCGAAATGTCCGGATCTATCATGATAAGCTCTTAGTAAAATGGTGGCCTGATCCCTCGGGATGACAACTTGAGTTATTGTTTGATGGGTGCCAGGGTCAAGGCTAGTGCGTACTAGTAGGCCCTGTCTGTATTGCATACGATCACGGTGTCGCAATAATTTTACCAGCTCCGGATCAGCTTGAACCCGCTGACATTTATCCAACCACCGCTGTTGTTGTATCATTCTCATGAGTTCCCTCAATACGGGACTTTGTCGTTGGATGGCGGCCCAGTCAATGCTGGGGGTGTCACCAGGAGACTCCCCAAACTGGAGAAGGGTCGAGGTAACTAACGGATCCGAAGTGACCACTTTCTGGGTTCTCCGGGATGTAAATACGTGAGTTTCGACATCTTCATTCGCATCTTTAATTTCTTCGGCTAACTCTGTAGTGGGTAGACGAGATAGGGCATCAGCATTGCCATTGGATTTTCCACTTCGGTATGTTACAGTGTAGTTGAAATTGGCGAGGCGCGATACCCATCTCTGTTCCAGGGCTCCAAGTCGTGCATTGGATAGATGGGCCAGTGGATTATTATCCGTCATTATAATAAACGGTGCGGCGGCCAAGTAGTCTTTGAACTTTTCCGTGATCGCCCAGACGAGCGCAAGCAGTTCTAATTTAAAAGTACTATAATTTTCGCAATTACGCTCTGTTTTGCGGAGACCTCTACTGGCGTAGGCAATGACTCTCTCCCGACCGTCTTGTTTCTGGGATAACACTGCCCCCAAGCCACGGTGACTGGCATCGGTGTATACCTCGAAAGGTTTGTTATAATCGGGATAGGCGAGCAAGGGGGCCTCCGTTAATGCGACCTTCAGTTGATCAAAGGCCTGTTGATGTTCCTGCCCCCAAACAATGGAGGCTGGGCCTCTTCTTTCGATGCCCGATTTGCCCCTTAATAGTTCGTGTAATGGGGCTGCCACCTTGGCAAAATTTATGATGAAACGTCGGTAGTAACCAACAAATCCCAGAAAACTTCGGACGTCCTTCACTGTCTTGGGAATGGGCCAACTCTACACCGCGTTGATTTTTTCAGGATCCGGTCTTACCCCTTCAGCACTAACAATGTGACCAAGGTAGCGCACTTTAGGTTTGAGTAAGTGGCATTTGGCAGGTTTGAGTTTTAGTCCAGCCCGAGCCAGTAACTTGAATACCTCTTCCAGATGCTGTAAGTGCTCTTCGTAACTTTTTGAGAAAATGATAACATCGTCAAGATATAATAATACGGTCTCAAAATTGTGTTGACCAAGGCAATGTTCCATTACCCGTTGAAATGTGGCCGGGGCATTACAGAGTCCAAATGGCATCCTGTCGAATTCAAACAGACCCATTGGGGTCGTGAAAGCAGTTTTCTCTCTATCTTCCGGAGACATTTGAATTTGCCAGTATCCACTGGTGAGATCAAGTGTAGAGAAATAGGCTGCCGTTTTTAAGGCTGTAAACGACTCTTCAATTCGCGGAAGTGGATATGCATCTTTGTGAGTTATGGCGTTAAGTTTACGATAATCTACACAAAAGCGAAGACTCCCATCTTTTTTTTTTTTTTTTTACAATCACCACCGGGGCCGCCCATGGACTATGACTTTCCCGGATAACACCGGCTTCCTTCATTTCCGCGATCATATTCCGTACAGGTTGGTACATGGCGGAAGGTAAAGGTCGGTGTCGCTCTTTAATCGGAGGGGCTGTTCCAGTAGGGATATGATGAAACACCTTTTCTGCTCTACCAAAATCAGCAGGATATTGGCTGAAAACCCCAGCATGTTGTCGTACTACGCAAAGGACCCCTTCTCTCTGTTCCTCTGCTGTGTTCTCATCGCCAATCTGTATATCGGCCCACCATGATGTACCATCATTATTTTTCAGTGATTCTTCTGTAGTCATTCCCTGGGAAACTGTAGTCATATTCTGCACCACCACATCCTGGAAATCGACTTGAAGGACCCTCGCCACTGGATAGTGTTTGTATAGTCGTATAGTGTAGTTGTGTGGATTCAGCATACGCACGGGTACTCTACCATGTTCCACGGTGGCCAACGTCCTTGCCACCACAAACGGCTGCTGTCCACTGTGGTCACAAGATTCAATCAAGGCCTCGTAGTCTCGACCCAGGGGGCCAATCTTGGCTTTACACCACACTACGTGTTCGGACCTGGGTTTTAACAAGACTGGCTGTTGGTCGGTAATCCGTGCTTTTCCAACCTCCCCCTGTACATTGGCAAAGCATTTCTGTTTTTCCAGCAACCGTACTGTCTGCTGCATGGCCCTCCTTTCTATAGGAGCTGCAATTCTCATCTTACACCGAAGAGCCTCTACCAACTCATCGGGACAATTTTTTAATATATTCATACCTAATATCACTGGTGGTAAGTGTGCATTAGACGTGGTGGTAGCCAGGCACCCTTGTCTGTCTAGCTTGGCTTTACCTATCCTCATGTCTGGTTCCCAATAGCCCTGATAAGTGATTGGTTGTCCGTTGCTGGCCAGTAAGTGTAGCCAGGTAGTGGGAGGGGTTACTATGTCGGTCTCATCCCAATGTTGAAGAAATTCGGTGAGCCGAATAGTTGACACCTGAGAACCTGTGTCTAAGAGTGCTGTTACTTCAACCCCATTAATCCATATTTTCAAATGTGGGCATTCACTGACATACCTGGGCCACCACTCCTGGGACGACGGACCGGTTAATGAGCTTGTTCCCGAGGGTCGGTCCCTTGCCTCGGGATCTCTTGGTTTAAATCAGCGTTAGGACAATTTCGCTCAATATGTCCACCTTGTTGGCAACCCCTACAAATTGGCCTTCCTTGTGAATCAAATTTATCCGTAGGTCGTCGGCCTGATTCACCGGGAATGTCCCAGCGTGGCCGGTTTCTACCGCTGCGCCCTTGGCGCCTCTCTCTTCGCCTATTATCGTTTTGGTTGCGGCTCAGTTCGTCTAATCTCTGGTCCATACGAGCCAGATTTAATGTAAGTTCTGTAAGTTTACTTCCCAGTGTACTTAAGGGATCAGTCCCAGAAGGGACTTGAGCCTGCTGGGAAACAGTTCCCTTTTGTACCAAGGTTTCCAGATTAGTACACAGTTTAACTTCCGGGGAACTTTCCTCGTCAAGTTTTTCTGACAGTGCATCGCTCTCCGTACTGTCGCTTTGGTTTAATCCGAGGATCTGAAAAATGGCCTCCTTAAATTCCGAGAAGGAACAATTTGGTTGCTGCCACCTCCACATCCGCAATTGAGATCGAACAGCGTCTCCTTGTGCCCCTTCTATAAAGAGGTTAATCAATGTCTCATCGGCTTGTTCGATCTCCCGGGCATCGAGGTTTTTAACCGCCTTCATTGCCTCCTGAAGACCGAGAGCGAACTCTCGCAGGGATTCATTTGGGCGTTGTTTTCTTGCATAAAGACGACTTTTCCACTCCGCCACCGTTTTAGAATCGAAACTATTGGTCAATTTTTTAAAAATATCTTCTACTGTTTCTTTTTCATGATCCTCCCAAGCCTTCACCTCACGCAATGCAGGGTCTTTCAGTTGTCCCATTATTATCTCTATCCGCTGTTTCTCGCTAAGAGGATACAGACGAAACATTGAATACATCTTATCCTTAAAATCCTTAAGTGTACTTGAACCAGCCAAATGTATATTTCCCGCATAAGTCGGTAGCCACGGGGCCCCAAAATAATATGGCATGGTTATGGGTGATGTTGCTACCGTAGTCAGACTTTCCCTTCTTGGAGACGCTGGCAGACGTCTCCGGTTTGATGTTGATGCAGGTGTTTGTGGAGCTGACATTTTAAGGCTTATCCTGTTCGTAGACGCCAAAAACTTCTTATGTAACAGTCCGGGTGAAGGCCGGTCTACTTTTGCTTACGTCTGAAGATATTCCAGAAGTAAACGTCACAATAGGTGTTGACGAAAGATTGCGTTTATTAATTCATATGATATGTCACACTGAAATTGTGAAATATAGGTAAACGAACACATACAGAATACCTTAAGGCATTACAAATGGAAAGATTTAAACAAATGAACACCAGAGATTTTTATTATACCGCAACTGCAGAACAGTGGAAATCTCTCCTTCCGCGACGTTTTTCTGTGAAGAAAATTACTTACGGTATTTCACACAACTATATGAAACATTAACACTCTACACGCTCTAAGGACTGATATCAATCGAGTATATATATATATGGATTATGAACAATCCTGTATTAAGATACGCCTCACATATATTCGGTTACTTTAAACTATAAAGGCTGACCTGAATAACGTATTAAACTGGAATGAATCTTTATATAATTCTTATAAACAAATCCACTTAAATCAGTAAAGTAAGTTTTTCCCAGTCAAATCACTTATTCCCTTAAAGCACGTGCTTGGCCAACAAATTTTAATGAGAGCTCTCAATGTGTTCGTTGCCCGGGTTAATTTCAATCAGACTATTCTCGTTATCTGATCTGCAGTCTATCCTATGGGTTATTGTGTCTCCTGGAATACGACTAATCTGTTCCGGTATGTTGTTAATTTATCCAGATCTCTATGCTTGAATCTTTTGTTCTAGTTAACGCAGACTATACAATTGACACTTTGTATTAACTTGTCTTGTTACAACAAAGTAATTATCTTGTCGCATTTGTAGTATTATTATATCTTATACAAAGAAGTATACTTGTATTTTCTCCAGTGACTAGCTATAATCTGGTACAGTGATGCAACTCCGTTACTTCCCGGCTTCTAACACTAAGGATATAGCAATCATAGCCTCTCGTATAGATATTGAGATTGCAGTTCAATTGTATAGATATTGAGATTTCAGTTCAATTGAGTCCCAGATGAGAGAGTCTATATATCAGCCTGAACTATTTCTGCTGATTAATACTAGAACTGTACATAGCAATGCGGCGTAAGCGTTATTTTGATAGTCTATACTGGATGCACTACTCCGTTTCTATAAACCTGTGTGCGTCCCAAGTTATGCTGATTTCAGTTTTCATAAAACGGGGGACACTGGTATAAAGAGAGAGAGCCTGTCTAGGACCCACCTCCGTGCTGTTTGTACTCCTCACCGAGATCCCTGCCTCTGTCTCCGAACCTCCCTGTAAAGTGTTCTAGCCGAGGGTCTCTGTACTGCTCTCTGAGAGCGCTTACCAGAGCTTTGACGCCGCCTCTGACGGATGACTTATATTGCGCACCTCCTCCAGGATATGACTAGCCGCTACAGGTACCGCCTCCCCATCTCCGGCACTGACGAACTTGGCTTTCTTGTCTCTTGTTACAGAGCCGCGTTATTCATCAAGTCGGGTGGTCAGCAGAGTGTCCGGGGAGATGAAGAATGAAGTCCCGATGCTCCGGTCACCGAAAACCTGACAACCCGAAGCGGTATCCTCTCGGCAGCGTCCCGTCCTCACACTCTCTCCTCTCCCGCCGGTCCCCGCTCTCCAACGACTCTCCCCCTCTCTCGAGCCGCTGCGCAAGACCACTCTAGCACTTTCCATCCTCGTGCTTGACCTCCACACTGTCACCAATGTATGGGTTGGCTGCAGGGTAGCTGGTGCCATATCTCTTAATATAAAAGTTATTTAGTACATTTTGCAAGCACTGTGTCCATATAAACAATTAATTATGCAGGGCATATCTATCACCTCCCTCAATGATATATATACATATTTCATTCTTTAACGGTATCATAACTACGAGATACTCAATATACAGGTATTTTTGACAGGGTATTACATATATATTTGTGGGTACACACCCTGGTGATGTACAGTATGTAGCAGCTGAGTCCATGTGATACAAAGTTATATGCGAACACTGCATTTTGGTGATGAGGTGTTGTGTAGAACTACAAGTGCCAGCCAGCAAAGGGCCAGGTAGACCTGTGTGCGTAACGTGCAGTATAGATATACAACTTATTCTGAAGGCAGGTCCAGGTAATGCGCTGGGTGGAGAGAAGAAGTTTTGCTGTAGTATTAATTCTGCAAAAGGTCTTGAGAACCTCTTGTAGAATTTCTTGAGAACTTCTTGTTGAACCAGGAGCATAGCCAGAACTTTGTGGACCCCATAGCAACATTTTGAAGGGGCCCCTTTCCAATGCTTCTAGAGAGACACTTCTCTGCAGCAGTTGTTAATTTTATGCCCTATAATAGTGCCCTAGTTCATTTTCTGACCCATAGTAGTCTTATTTAATGTTATGCCCCATAGTAGTGCCCTAGTTTCTTTTATGAATCATAGTAGTGCTTAAATTCACCCTATGTCACATTTCAGAGCTGCCAGTGCATATTAGGCCGCACAGTACCCCCAATTCACATTGGGGGTCATTCCGAGTTGTTCGCTCGTTGCCGATTTTCGCTACGCTGCGAATAGGTGGAAAATGCGCATGCGCTTAGTACTTTTACTAAGAACTTAGTAGATTTACTCACGAGCGAACAAAGTTTTTTCCACGCTGAAGTGATCGTAGTGTAATGGACAGGAAGTGGGTGTTTCTGGGCGGCAACTCAGCGTGTGTTTGCGGAAAAACGCAGGCGTGCCTGGGAAAAACGCGGGAGTGGCTGGCCGAACGCAGGGAGTGTTTGTGACGTCAAACCAGGAACGAAACTGACTGAACTGATCGCTAATCGTGAGTAGGTCCGGAGCTACTCAGAAGCTGCTAAGAAATATGTATTCGCAATTCTGCTAATCTTTCGTTCGCTATTCTGCTAAGCTAAGATACACTCCCAGAGGGCGGCAGCCTACCGTGTGCAATGCTGCTAAAATCAGCTAGCGAGCGAACGACTCGGAATGAGGGCCATTATGTTATATAGTGCTCCTCATTCATATTGTGCCTCATTACAGTGCCCCGGTTCATATTATATCACATTATAATATCCTCCAGTTCATTTTATACCACACTACAATGAGCAGGTCCAGGGACATACCTAGATATATTGCAGGCCTCAAGGAAAAAGTTTGAAAGGACCCCTATGTACCACCCAATGGCGAAAAATGTATATAACACATGTAACTGTGACAGGGAAGGTGGCCCCTCTCAGCTCTGGGCCCCATAGCAGCTGCACTGCCTGCACCTATGGTAGCTACGCCCTTGTGTAGAACATTTCGAGAAGGTCTAGCTCCCAAACTATTGGAACATGGAACCGTGGCCCTCATTCCGAGTTGTTCGCTCGTTCTTTTTCTTTGCATTGCAGCGATTTTCCGCAAACTGCGCATGCGCAATGTTCGCACCGCGGCTGCGCCAAGTAAATTTGCTAAGAAGTTTGTTATTTTACTCACGGCTTAGCGAAGAAATTTCTTCGTTCTGGTGATCGGAGTGTGATTGACAGGAAGTGGGTGTTTCTGGGCGGAAACTGGCCGTTTTATGGGTGTGTGCGAAAAAACGCTGCCGTTTCTGGTAAAAATGCGGGAGTGGCTGGAGAAACGGGGGAGTGTCTGGGCGAACGCTGGGTGTCTGTCAAACCAGGATCGAAACTGACTGAACTGATCGCAGTGGCAGAGTAAGTCTCGAGCTACTCGGAAACTGCAAAGAAATTTCTGATCGCTATTCTATTCGCAATTCTGCTAATCTTTCGTTCGCAATTCTGCAAAGCTAAGATTCACTCCCAGTAGGCAGCGGCCTAGCGTGTGCAATGCTGCTAAAAGCAGCTAGCGAGCGAACAACTCGGAATGAGGGCCCGTGGCTGTATGTTTGTGCTCCTGTATTCCTAACTGATGCAGGGGCAGGGATCGCTTACTCAGGTATCGTCCACACCCTGGAGAAATAGCCCCAGGCAACAGGGGGTATACATCCACAGCACAGTGAGGAAGGGTAATATAGGAAATAAACCTCACTTACCATACTGCAACTTACCATACTGCAACCTGCCGACCATAATCAAATAATGCTCTAATTATAATACAGGAACCATAGGGAACGCCTAAGGGGGTAACAAAACCCTAATTTTATAGAGATTGCCCTACAGCTAGGTTATTTATCAGGGTCACTCTGTAAGGGTCACTTATACACTGGAGAATAGCAGGCGCGCCCCATGTCAGTTAAGCGAATATATTGTCAGTTACCCACTGTGTGCACGCTCAGAGGTACATTCCCGGTACTGAATGATCATACACAGTACAGGGAAGTACAGGGATGATATAGCCTGCAGCTAAGGCTGTGGGTGATGATCACATTTTTGTGGCCGCTATACCTGGTAATACTCCACCTCATTGTGGCTGAGCTCTAGTGTCCCAACTTAACCCCTACCCAGTCTCTACCGAACACAAACCTGTATTCTCGAATCCCACTATCCCAACATCTCTATACTGGGGCTGATTCTGACAGGGGAGGAAAGCCAAAAAAAATACAATAACTTTGTGCCTTGGCAAAACCATGCTGCACTGCTGCAGGGGGGGCAGATGTAACATGTGCAGAGCACTGATGTGCGGTTGGGGAATCCAGAGTCTCACCTGTCATACTCCAGTACACTCCGTTTTGACTATAAAAGTTGTTAGACTAATACAAAGATGATATTTAGAACATAGGCACGCGCAGATGCCGCTCCGGGTGGGGTGGGGGGGGGGGTGCCGCTCCGGGCTTCCCCCCTCCGCCACATTATGGTCTACTCGCTCTCCCCCCCATCCATGATATGTCCCAGAGCAAAGGGGACACCCGACAGAGGGGGGAAGTCCGGAGCGGCACCCTCGTGTCGGTGTCTGTGCACGCCTATGATTTAGAACTTAGAATTATCATCTTTGTATGATTTATTTTATCGTTGTGTTATTCTAATCATTTTTATAGTCAAAATTCACCAGGGGTAAATTTACTAAGATGGGAGTTCTATTTAAGATGGGACGTTGCATATTCCAGATATGCAACATCCCATCCATATTTCAGACTCCAGGTATTATCTTCCAAAAGGAGCTAGATAAATGAGAAGTAGAATCTGATTGGTTGATATGGGCAACATCCCATCTTAAATAGAACTCCCATCTTAGTAAAGTTACCTGTGTGTGTAAATCTGGTTCTCATACTACTAGTCAGTGCCTCCCCAGCATCTACTTCACCTAACCTCACTGGTGCAGAGAGCCAGTGCCTCCCCAGCATTGACCTCAACAAACCTGACTGGTGCAGAGAGCCAGTGTCTCCTCAGCATTGACCTCAACAAACCTGACTGGTGCAGAGAGCCAGTGTCTTCCCAGCATTGACCTTACCAAACCTGACTGGTGCAGAGAGCCAGTGCCTCCCCAGCATTGACCTTACCAAACCTGACTGGTGCAGAGAGCCAGTGCCTCCCCAGCATTGACCTCACCAAACCTGACTGGTGCAGAGAGCCAGTGTCTTCCCAGCATTGACCTTACCAAACCTGACTGGTGCAGAGAGCCAGTGCCTCCCCAGCATTGACCTCACCAAACCTGACTGGTGCAGAGAGCCAGTGCCTCCCCAGCATTGACCTCACCAAACCTGACTGGTGCAGAGAGCCAGGGCCTCCCCAGCATTGACCTCACCAAACCTCACTGGTGCAGAGAGCCAGGGCCTCCCCAGCATTCACCTCACCAAGCCTCACTGGTGCAGAGAGCCAGTGCCTCCCCAGCATTGACCTTACCAAACCTGACTGGTGCAGAGAGCCAGTGCCTCCCCAGCATTGACCTCACCAAACCTGACTGGTGCAGAGAGCCAGTGCCTCCCCGGCATTGACCTCAACAAACCTCACTGGTGCAGAGAAACAGTGCCTCCCCAGCATTCACCTCACCAAACCTGACTGGTGCAGAGAGCCAGTGCCTCCCCAGCATTGACCTCAACAAACCTCACTGGTGCAGAGAGCCAGTGCCTCCCCAGCACTGACCTCACCAAACCTCACTGGTGCAGAGAGCCAGTGCCTCCCCAGCATTGACCTCAATAAACCTCACTGGTGCAGAGAAAGTTGGATGTGGGTGCAGTGTGTCCAAACTCAGATCTAAACTTAAGTGAAAGAATAAAGCTGTCCAGCATTTGTGGACTACATGCAAAAGCAGACAGTATTTATCCTGCATGGAAAACAATAAATGTATTTGCCCCCCATGCAGTGCAACATGGTTAATTCCAATGGTTTTTTTTTTTTTTGCTTTGTTCTCATCTCAGAATAAGCCCCAATTCCCTAACGGTACTGTGTGTATTCTAGCAGTAATGAGAAATCATTATTTCTGCATCAATGCAAACGGGTTGGGGCCACGTTACCGGTGGCCGGGATTCCGACGGTCAGCATCCCGACGCCGGGATCCCGGCTGCATATTGCCGGCGGGGGCGAGCACAATGAAGCCCCTTGCGGGCTCCGCGGTGGGCTGAGCTCACCACAGGTTCTATTCCCACTCTATGGGTATCGTGGACACCCATGAGTGGGAATAGTCCCTTCTAGTCGGCATGCAATCTATCGGTATTTTAATTTTTCAGGATGCAGGGGGAGGTTATGTGACCATCGGTCACATAACTACATACTATACAAATGGTCAGCCACATAATGATTGTGTGTCAACTCTACATGGACCCCAGTATCCTGCCTCCGCTTAATGCCAAGGAGACCCCAGAATTATGGAGAAACACCCCTGGGCTACCATGACAGCAGACACTTATCCAGGAGAGCAATAAGAGAGCATTAAGCTTGCACAAGGTGGACAGGAACGGGGGATGGATTGCGCAGATATCCATCCCCTGTCCTTTCCACCTAGCGGCTGATGCACAGATGGTAGCAAAATGGGTGTAAATATTCAAGAATAAAAGTGGCAGCAAAAACTGGGTATTTCTGCACCCACACAGAGCCTAAAACACATATCAAGGTGCGTATACCTTCGCATCGGCAGTGTATATGCTTAGTGTACGACAAGTCATTATCAGCACAGTATACCTACCCCTGTCCTCCAGCAAGGACAAATCATTGACCTCCTCTAACATGGGCAATATCTGCCAAAACACGTGCTTACACAACTTT
Source organism: Pseudophryne corroboree (assembly GCF_028390025.1). NCBI lineage: Eukaryota > Metazoa > Chordata > Amphibia > Anura > Myobatrachidae > Pseudophryne > Pseudophryne corroboree. The sequence goes on along the minus strand of NC_086445.1, from coordinate 1,012,603,913 downwards.
GCCTAAGAGAGCTGTCTCAACAGTGATCCATTGCTCCGGTCATACGGTATGCATAGGGGCAGGTGCGAGGGTAGTATTCACTCTGCATAAGCTCAGGGGCATATCTAACCCTTGGCCAGGATGGCACTCACCAGGGGCACCACTAGGTGGTGCTACCCGCTGCCAGGTGGTAGAATCACATAGTAGTTCTGTCTGAGTAGACAGGACACCAACCAGCATTGGATCATGATCAGCCCCAACCCAGCCCCCAACCCTCAGCCTCCACCACCACCAGACTGGCTAGCTAATTTTCTGTCCTCCCTATCTATGACACATAGGGGTTAATTTACTAATCCTTGGAGAGAGACAAAGCAGAGGGAGATATAGGGGTCCATGTACTAAAGAGAGAAAAAGTACCAACCAACCAACCAACCAACTCCTGTCATTTTTCAAACACAGCCTGTAACATGGCTGTTAGGAGCTGATTAGAAGGTACCTAGGAATCTATTTACTAAGCCTTGGAGAGAGATAAAGAAAACAGAGATAAAGTACCAGCCAATCAGCTCCTAATTACCTTACTACAGTTTGTGTATGAAAAATGACAGGCACTGGATGGTTGGTTTTTTTATCTCTCTCTTTCACATCGCAAACCCGGCTTTGATCCGGGATTTGAACACGGCTCGAACCCGGGTAAGAGATGTTCACATCGCAATACTGACCTGGGTTATTCCCAGGTTATTGTCATGTTGGTGCCTTTTGCTCAACCCGGGTCACCCATGTTAAAACCAGTGTGATGTCATTTTTAAAGGACTTGATTGGTTCCCAGTTTTCCCAGTCAACTTCTGTGCCCATGTTCAGCTTTATTGTGTGTTTACACTTTGGGGTATAGAGTCGGATCCATTCCGACATGCATTTGCAGAATGGATCCGACAACCCCTATTTAAAGAGTGGCTAAATCCGACTGTCGGATTTGGTCGCTGCTGCTCACCCGTGCGCTGCTCCTCTCTCATCCCGGCTAAGCTGCTTCCCGGCGCTGCTCCATCCCCGGGCACTGCTGCTCTCCCTGGCGCTGCTCCTCTATCACCCCGAATCATCAGCTGGTCAGGGTGGATGGAGGAGGCGGCGGCAAAAAAGTGCTGAACCTGTCCAAATTAAGCTGAACTGGTCCTAAGGAGTGCAGAGCTGTGCAGACACGTGTGCTCGCAGTACTGTAAACAAACCTCAGCTGACTACAAACAGCCAATCAGCGCTATTGCTTCAGAGCCGGGTCGAATATCCCGGGACTGTACCTTTTAAGAGCAAACTAACCCGGGTCCGACACGTGTACAACCCTTCTTTTAACCCGCTCTGCTGTGGCTCCCAGCTGGTTCCCAATGGCTTCACACTGACAATGGTGGTCATTCCGAGTTGTTCGCTCGTTGCCGATTTTCGCTATGCTGCGATTTGTCGCTAAATGCGCATGCGCTTAGTTATTTAACTAAAAGCTTAGTAGATTTGCTAGTGTTCATGCAGCGCTTTTCAGTTGCACTGCTGATCGGTGAGTGATTGACAGGAAGTGGGTGTTTCTGGGTGGTAACTGAGCGTTTTCCGGGAGTGTGCTAAAACGCAGGCGTGTCAGGGAAAAAGGCGGGAGTGTCTGGAGAAACGGGGGAGTGGCTGGCCGAACGCAGGGCGTGTTTGTGACGTCAAACCAGGAACTAAACGGACTGAGCTGATCGCAATCTAGGAGTAGGTCTGGAGCTACTCAGAAACTGCAAAGAATTATTTAGTAGCAGTTCTGCTAATCTTTCGTTCGCTATTCTGCTAAGCTAAGATACACTCCCAGAGGGCAGCGGCCTAGCGTGTGCAATGCTGCTAAAAGCAGCTAGCGAGCGAACAACTCGGAATGAGGGCCAATGTCTCCTGGCCGGCGATGTGAGGCAGTGTTTGGGCGGGGGGGGGGGGGGGGGGGTAGTTGCTGTGGCTCCTCAATTTCAAGTCTTATGGGCAGGTAGAGTGTGTTAAGAAGACTGGCATAGTTATATGAAAATACCAGCACAAAATTGTGTGGAGAATACAGGAAGCCCCGATGTCTATATACTTGGAACAGTGAGTCTGGCACATTTACAATAGCAAATGTTCTGGTAATCTTCTAATCAGTAAATTTGGTATAGTTTTGTGGCAACTCTTAAATTAAGATACTAATTTAACGGACATGGAGAGGAGATGTGATGGAGCCCAGAGCCAGCAGCTTGAAGCAAAAGGCAAGGCTGGGGCTAATTTGTGGAGATCCTTCTTTGTCAGTCAGCGGTGGGTCCCCCTGGAGTTCAAATGTATGTGTGGCTGTACTGGATGGTGCCCTCCTTTGACCAGCGCAGCTACCGAGTGCCATCACAGCACAAAGGTAGTTATGGATATGGACTGCAATAGGCTTGCATCCAGGGCAGTAGAGAGCCCGGCTGGGCCCAGGTATTTTTCAGGAGGCATGACCTAATCACAGGAGGCGTGGCCATGCACCCTTAGAAAAAAATACTGGGGAAAAATGGTATTTTAAGCGCCTCCATGGCCACACTGCAGCCCAGTACACAGCAGAGTGTGCTGGGCTGAGGAGAGGATCTACGGCTGCTGCTGATAGGTAAGGGGTAGGCGGCCCGCAACCCTTACTGGCCCCTCACTGGGTCCCTCCATCAGACTAGGCCCGTGTAATTTGTACCCCCTCTCTTGGAACCACTGCTTGCATCTACTGTTCCAGAGTGTGCAGCTACAGTATAAATAATGAAGGTACAGTAAGTGCACCAGGTAAATGGTAAGTGATATTTTACCTTACTGTGCAAACACATCATTTTCAGATTCATTTAAAAAGACAATTGTTGCACTGAAGTCATGTCTGGATTATAAAGCCATGTGATCACACAATAGGAAAATGATCCAACATATCCTTGGTAAGAAACTACATTCCAGTGTGCGCACAGCCTGATATTGTTCCAGGAACTAAACCATAAAAACTGATACTCAGATTACATTGTTTAGCTATATACATTGTTGTCACATGAAACATTTCCTGGACAGCCCCCAGACACTCATTCTTATGGACACATCATAGGAAAAAGGTTGGGGACAGTGGCTATTAGTATGCTGCAGTACGGTATTATTGTGTGCACACTGCATATGTTACATAGCTGTATAACTCTTTCTTTGGAGGTAATAATCATAGTTGCTTACCCTCCCTCAGTCTGCAGGAGACTCCCTGAAATAGCAGCAATCTCCCTCACTCCCTGAATAGTCCAGCAATCTCCCTGATTGCACCTTACCCCCATTATGCAGCTATTACATTCAGAGCCGGCGCTACCCGCTCAGCAGAGTCTGCAAAGCAGGGAGGCGCTGTGTTGGAGAGGCGCTCTCCCTGCTCTGCTACTCTGCTGGTGTCCGTGTGCGCTGCTACCCTCCTCCACCCACCTCCCTCCCAATAGAGAATACCGCCGCGGACCTGCAGTATGCAGCTGAGAAATAAGTCTCCAGCAGCCACAGGTGAAGTGAGCTGATGCTGTGTGTGGTCTCCTGAATACAGGTCAGAAGACTCGTGCTGAGCAAGTCACGTGACCAGGAAGTGTTAGGCAGCTCTACAGGGAGGGTAGATGCTAGAAGCAAGTGGGCTAAAGGACCTCTGATGTCAGGGGGAGGAGCCATGACATGAGGGGGAGGAGCTAGGCCAGCGGGATGGTTCTTCTACTATCCACGCCACCAACTACTCCCTTTAGTAACCAGGTGGTGAGCTAAGTGAGTCACCGTGCCCGAAGCGTGGGGAGCGAACATTTCGGGTACCCTGATTGGCCATGGCTCCTCCCACTGGTGATGCAGATCCTCCCCCTGGTGACGTCAGAGGTCCCTTCTCCAACTTGGTTTTAGACCTAACCCTACAGGGAGGGTGAGTCCTGCTGTCTATATGGGGGCACTGTGTGTGTGTGTGTGTGTGTGTGTGTGTGTGTGTGTGTGTGTGTGTGTGTGTGTGTGTGTGTGTGTGTGTGTGTGTGTGTGTGTATGGTAGCACAGGGCATATGTGTATGGGAGCAGAGTGTGTATGGTGGCACAGTATATATATGTATGTGTATGGGGAGACAGTGTGTATGGTGGCACAGTGTATGTGTGTATCAGGGACGTGCAGTCAGGGGAGGCAGGGGAGGCAGTGCCTCCCCTGTCATAATGATTAAAATAATACAAAAAAGATACTAATAAAACAGATTCTACTTTGTGTTATTTTAATCATTTTTAATGTAAAAATGCAGCCATCTGTCTATGGGAGGCAGTGAGAACGCTGCCTCCCACTGACAATAATAAAGTGTCTGAAGCGGGGCTGGACAGGGGGCGGGGCCAAGCCGCGGGCTGGAAAAGCCCATTGAAAAATTAATGACAAGCGGCACCAGCACTACTGCCTCATTGACAGGGGGCTGTGCCTTCAGCCCACATCAAGATGTGATTGGACAGCGGCAGGGGGTGGGCTGGAACGGAGTCAGATGCCCCCCCCCCCCTCCATGGGCCAGATGCAAGTACTCTGTCATGCCCTGGAGCCCGGACATCCCTCCCGCGGAGATCCGCCATACCCAGGCCGCTGACGGACCAGGTTAATCCATTATTACAGGCTCCCGGCAGACTGTCAGCGCACTGATTGTAGTGTGACAGCTGCCGGGTGCCGTCCCCGCCTCCCCAGCGCAAGCTGCTCTGTTCGGCGCCCTGTGGTGCGCTGGTGTAACTCTCCTGGCCGGGTCGCAATCGAGGTGCCCACAGCCAGCGCTAATGAGTCCGGCTGACTCATTGTAGTACGCCGCTGCTGGGGCCGGCTGTGGGCCTTAACGAACAAGTAAGACGGTGGCCCAGCCTGAAGAGAGGAGTGAGGCCCCTCCTCTCAAAACCACATTGCTGCAACTGTGAGCGGCGCCGAGTGCTGTTGGTGTCACCGCCGGGCAGTACGGTACTGTAAGGTACTATTACTATAAGGTACTGTCTCCTTCACCACCGCAATCCTTCTTTTCTCTGAACTTGTGTAAAAAATTGGGATGCTGTCTGCCGTAATGTGTAATAAGGGGGCCTGTCTGCCGTAATGTGTAATAAAGGGACTGTCTGCAGTAATGTGTAATAAGGGAGACGCTGTCTGCCGTAATGTGTAATAAGGGGACGCTGTCTGCCGTAATGTGAAATAAGGGAGACGCTGTCTGCCGTAATGTGTAATAAGGGGACTGTCTGCAGTAATGTGTAATAAGGGGGATGCTGTCTGCCGTAATGAGTAATAAGAGGCACGCTGTCTGCCGTAATGTGTAAAAAGGGGCACGTTATCTGCCGTAATGTGTAAAAAAGAGGACGCTGTCTGCCGTAATGTGTAAAAAGGGGCACGTTATCTGCTGTAATGTGTAATAAGGGGACGCTGTCTGCCGTAATGTGAAATAAGGGAGACGCTGTCTGCCGTAATGTGTAATAAGGGGACTGTCTGCAGTAATGTGTAATAAGGGGGATGCTGTCTGCCGTAATGAGTAATAAGAGGCACGCTGTCTGCCGTAATGTGTAAAAAGGGGCACGTTATCTGCCGTAATGTGTAAAAAAGAGGACGCTGTCTGCCGTAATGTGTAAAAAGGGGCACGTTATCTGCTGTAATGTGTAATAAGGGGACGCTGTCTGCCATAATGTGAAATAAGGGAGACGCTGTCTGCCGTAATGTGTAATAAGGGGACTGTCTGCAGTAATGTGTAATAAGGGGGATGCTGTCTGCCGTAATGTGTAATAAGGGGACGCTGTCTGCCGTAATGTGAAATAAGGGAGACGCTGTCTGCCGTAATGTGTAATAAGGGGACTGTCTGCAGTAATGTGTAATAAGGGAGATGCTGTCTGCCGTAATGAGTAATAAGGGGCACGCTGTCTGCCGTAATGTGTAAAAAGGGGCACGTTATCTGCCGTAATGTGTAAAAAAGAGGACGCTGTCTGCCGTAATGTGTAAAAAGGGGCACGTTATCTGCCGTAATGTGTAAAAAAGAGGACGCTGTCTGCCGTAATGTGTAAAAAGGGGACGCTGCCTGCCATAATGTGTAAAAAGGGGACGCTGTCTGCCGCAATCTGTAAAAAGGGGGACGCTGTCTGCCGTAACCTGTAAAAAGGGGGACGCTGTCTGCCGTAATGTGTAAAAAGAGGAACGCTGTCTGCCATAATGTGTAAAAGGGGGACGCTGTCTGCCGTAATGTGTAAAAGGGGCTCTACCTGGTGTAGTGGCGCTACTGTGCAGCGTAATTTGAATAATGGACACTACTGTGCACCTTAGTATGAATTGGCATTATTTTGTGCCCACGCCCCTTCCCCATGAAGCCAACGTTGGGACCGTTTAGCTAGTGCCTCCCCAGGCATTTACCTCACCGCACGTCACTGGTGTGTATGTATGGTGGCACAGTATATGCATGTATGGGAGCATAGTGTGTATGGTGGCACAGTGTATGTGTATGGGAACACAGTGTGTATAGTGGCACAATGTATGTGTATGGGAGCATAGTGTGTATGGTGGCAAAGTATATGTGTGTATGGTGGCAAAGTGTATGTGTTGTGTGTATGGTGGCACAGTGTGTATGGTGGCACAGTGTGTATGGTGGCACAGTGTATGTGTATGGGAACACAGTGTGTATAGTGGCATAGTATATGTGTGTATGGTGGCACAGTGTATGTGTTGTGTGTATGGTGGCACAGTGTATGTGTATGGGAGCACAGTGTATGGTGGCATAGTGTGTGTGTGTGTGTGTGTGTGTGTGTGTGTGTGTGTGTGTATGTGTGTGTATGGTGGCTCAGTGTATGTTTGTGTTTGTATGGTGGCACAGTGTATGTGTGTATGGGAGCATAGTGTGTATGTTGGCACAGTATATGTATGTATGGTGGCACAGTGTATGTGTGTATGGGAGCATAGTGTGTATGGTGGCACAGTATATGTGTGTATGGTGGCACAGTGTATGTGTGTATGGGAGCATAGTGTGTATGGTGGCATAGTATATGTGTGTATGGTGGCACAGTGTATGTGTTTATGGGAGCATAGTGTGTACAGTGGCACAGTATATGTGTGTATGGTGGCACAGTGTATGTGTGTATGGGAGCATAGTGTGTATGGTGGCACAGTATATGTGTGCATGGTGGCATGGTGTATGTGTATGGGAGCATAGTGTATATGGTGGCATAGTGTATGTGTGTATGGTGGCATGGTGTATGTGTATGGGAGCATAGTGTGTATGGTGGCACAATATATGTATGTATGGTGGCACAGTGCATGTGTGTAAGGGAGCATAGTGTGTATGGTGGCACAGTATATGTGTGCATGGTGGCACAGTGTATGTGTGTATGGGAGCATAGTGTGTGTGGTGGCATAGTGTGTGTGTGTGTGTGTGTGTGTGTGTGTGTGTGTGTGTGTGTGTGTGTGTGTGTGTGTGGTGGCTCAGTGTATGTTTGTGTTTGTATGGTGGCACAGTGTATGTGTGTATGGGAGCATAGTGTGTGTGGTGGCATAGTGTGTGTGTGAGGGTGTGTGTGTGTGTGTGTGTGTGTGTGTGTGTGTGTGTGTGTGTGTGTGTGTGTGTGTGTGTGTGTGTGTGGTGGCTCAGTGTATGTTTGTGTTTGTATGGTGGCACAGTGTATGTGTGTACGGGAGCATAGTGTGTATGGTGGCACAGTGTATGTGTGTATGGTGGCATCCCGACAAGGCTGTGTGGCCTGATTAAAATGGGCGTGGTCTCATTACAGTGGGCGTGGCCTCATCTGATATCGCACCCACCACAGGGGGAAAAAATAAAAATAAAAAAGTCCCCTTTTTACACATTACACCAGGCAAGTGTCCCCATATTACACAGCGCGGCAGGCAGGTGTCCCCATTTACAAAGTGCGGCAGGCAGGTGTCCCCATTTTACAAAGTGCGGCAGGCAGGTGTCCCCATTTAACAAAGTGCGGCAGGCAGGTGTCCCCATTTTACACAGTACGGTAAGCAGATATCCCCATTTTACACAGTACGCAGGCAGATATCCCCATTTTACACAGTACGCAGGCAGGTGTCCCCATTTTACACAGTACGCAGGCACGTGCCCCCATTTTACACAGTACGCAGGCAGGTGTCCCCATTTTACACAGTGCGACAGGTATCCCCATTTTACACAGTACGCAGGCATGTGTCCCCATTTTCCACAGTGCGGCAGGTATCCCCATTTTATACAGTGCGGCAGGTATCCCCATTTTATACAGTGCGGCAGGTGCCCCCATTTTACACAGTGCGGTAGGTATCCCCATTTTATACAGTGCGGCAGGTATCCCCATTTTACACAGTGTGGCAGGTGTCCCCATTTTACACAGTGCGACAGGTATCCCCATTTTACACAGTACGCAGGCATGTGTCCCCATTTTACACAGTGCGGAAGGTATCCCCATTTTACACAGTGTGGCAGGTATCCCCATTTTACACAGTGCGGCAGGTATCCCCATTTTACACAGTGCGGCAGGTATCCCCATTTTACACAGTGCGGTAGGTATCCCCATTTTATACAGTGCGGCAGGTATCCCCATTTTATAAGTGCGGCAGGTGCCCCCATTTTACACAGTGCGGCAGGTATCCCCATTTTATACAGTGCGGCAGGTATCCCCATTTTATAAGTGCGGCAGGTGCCCCCATTTTACACAGTGCGGCAGGTATCCCCATTTTACACAGTGCGGCAGGTATCCCCATTTTACACAGTGCGGCAGGTATCCCCATTTTATACAGTGCGGCAGGTATCCCCATTTTACACAGTGCGGCAGGTATCCCCATTTTATACAGTGCGGCAGGTGCCCCCATTTTACACAGTGCGGCAGGTATCCCCATTTTACACAGTGCGGCAGGTGCCCCCATTTTACACAGTGCGGCAGGTATCCCCATTTTACACAGTGCGGCAGGTATCCCCATTTTACACAGTGCGGCAGGTATCCCCATTTTACACAGTGCGGCAGGTATCCCCATTTTACACAGTGCGGCAGGTGTCAAGTGGGGGGGGGGGAGGGAGAGGGAGGGAGAGAGAGAGAGAGAGAGAGAGAGAGAGAAAATACTTACATCTTGCCGCTCTTCGGGTCCCGCCGACTCACGTCCCTCGCGCCGGCCGCCTCCTCCTTCGATGGTTATCTCCAGTCCTCTCCTCCCTCTCTCTACCCCCCGAGCGCTCCTGCTCGGGGGGCGGGGATTCACGGAATGACGCATTTGCGTCGTGACGTCACGACGCAAACGCGTCATTCCGCGAAGCCCCGCCCCCCGAGCAGGAGCGCTCGGGCGGAGAGAGAGGGAGGAGAGGAGTAGTCACAAAGTGCCGCGGCGGGCGCCCCGTGCGGTTGCACGGCTCGCCCGCCGCTAGAAACGGCACTGGGCACAGTGTATGTGTGTATGGGAGCATAGTGTGTATGGTGGCACAGTGTATGTGTGTATGGTGGCATGGTGTATGTGTATGGGAGCATAGTGTGTGTGGTGGCACAGTATATGTGTGTATGGTGGCACAGTGTATGTATGTATGTGTGTGTGTGTGTGTGTGTGTGTGTGTATGGGAGCACAGTGTATGGTGGCATAGCGTGTGTGTATGTGTGTGTATGGTGGCACAGTGTATGTGTGTATGGGAGCATAGTGTGTATGGTGGCACAGTGTATGTGTGTATGGTGGCATGGTGTATGTGTATGGGAGCATAGTGTGTGTGGTGGCACAGTATATGTGTGTATGGTGGCACAGTGTATGTATGTGTGTGTGTATGGGAGCACAGTGTATGGTGGCATAGCGTGTGTGTATGTGTGTGTATGGTGGCACAGTGTATGTGTGTATGGTGGCACAGTGTATGTATGTGTGTGTGTATGGGAGCACAGTGTATGGTGGCATAGCGTGTGTGTATGTGTGTGTATGGTGGCACAGTGTATGTGTGTATGGTGGCACAGTGTATGTATGTGTGTGTGTATGGGAGCACAGTGTATGGTGGCATAGCGTGTGTGTATGTGTGTGTATGGTGGCACAGTGTATGTGTGTATGGTGGCACAGTGTATGTATGTGTGTGTGTATGGGAGCACAGTGTATGGTGGCATAGCGTGTGTGTATGTGTGTGTATGGTGGCACAGTGTATGTGTGTATGGTGGCATAGGGGGTCATTCCAACCTGATTGTACACTGCACTTCTTCGCAGCCGTGTGATCGGGTCGAACTGCGCATGTGCCGGCGCATGGCAGTCATTGTTGTCTAGCGATCGCCTCTGAGACAGAGGCAGGCACTAGGCAGGAGGGTGCTGAACGGCGGTGTTTAGCCGCCGTTTAGGGGGAGCAGTCCGGCCAACGCAGGCGTGGCTGGACCGTTGGGGGGGCGGGCCACAGCGGCTGCGTGACGGGAGTTACTCCTCAAATACAAAGGCATCGCCTCTGTGCGATGCTTTTGTATTTGTGCAGGGGGGGGGGGGCGGCACTGACATGCGGGGCGGACTAGCCCTGTGCTGAGCGTCCCCCCGCATGTCTGAGTTAACGATCGTAGCTGTGCTAAACTTAGCACAGCTACGATCAACTCGGAATGACCCCCATAGTGTATGTGAGTATGGAAGCACAGTGTGTATGATGGCATAGTATATGTGTGTATGTGTATGGGGCACAGTGTATGTGTGTGTATGGTGGCATAGTATATGTGTGTATGTATATGGGGCACAGTGTATGTGTGTGCACTGTGTACAGGGCCGGCTCGAGGGTTTTGAGCGCCCCGGGCAGGCGATGGGGGCATGGCTTCATACAGGGGGCGTTGTCACTTACGCCCCCTGTACAGTAGTAGCGCCGATTAAATGATGTGCGGTGCGCGATGACGTCATCGCGCACCGCACAGCAAAGGTCCTCTCCACGAAGGGAAACTAGACGCTTCGTGTCTAGTTCTCTTCGTGGAGAGGACCTTTGCTGTGCGGTGCGCGATGACGTCATCGCGCACCGCACAGTAAACGTCCTCTCCACGAAGGGAAACTAGACGCTACGCGTCTAGTTCCCTTCACGGCGGGGGACAGCGGCACCAGGCAGCGGGGGGCGCACGGCACATCAGCAGCGGATCTTGCCATGGTGCTCGCCCTCCGGAAGGCGGCGCCCCGGGCAAAAGTCCTGCTTGCCTGTGGCAAGATCCGCTACTGTGTGTGTATGGTGGCCCAGTGTATGTGAATGGGATCACAGTGTGTATGGTGGCACAGTATATGTGTGTATGTATATGGGGCACAGTGTATGTGTGTGTATGGTGGCACAGTGTATGTGAATGGGATCAGTGTGTATGGTGGCACAGTATATGTGTGTATGTATATGGGGCACAGTGTATGTGTGTGTATGGTGGCACAGTGTATGTGAATGGGATCACAGTGTGTATGGTGGCACACAGTAGCGGATCTTGCCACAGGCAAGCAGAACTTTTGCCCGGGGCGCCGCCTTCTGGAGGGCGCTGCACCATGGCAAGATCCGCCACTGTGTCCCCCGCTGCCGCTGTGTCCCCCGCTGGTCCCCCCGCAGTGAAGGGAACTAGACGTTATCCATCTAGTTTCCCTTCGTGCAGAGGACTTTTGCTGTGCGGTGCGCGATGACGTCATCGCGCACCGCACAGCATTGTGGGACTGGCGCAGACACTAGGAGTCATGATTGACCGCTAGTGTCTATGCTGTGCTATGGGAGAGACGTCATGACGTCTCTCCCATAGATCCGAGGAGAGGAGCGGCGGAGGTCTGCAACGGCCGGAACTCAGGAGCGGGGATTGTAAGTATCCTTTTTTTTTTTTTAAGCGGCGCTACTGGGGGCACAAATGGCGCTACTGGGGGCACAACTCTACAGGGGCCGTAACTGACCACGGCCCTGTATGAAGCCACGCCCCTATTTTCCGCCTGGGGCGCCTCAAGGGCTAGAACCGGCCCTGGTGGCACAGTATATGTGGGGCACCGTATGGGGCACAGTGTATGTGTGTGTATGGAAGCACAGTGTGTATGATGGCATAGTGTATGTGTGTGTATGGTGGCACAGTGTATATGTATGGGATCACAGTGTGTATGGTGGCACAGTATATGTGGGGCACTGTATGGGGGCACAGTGAATATGTGTGTGTATGGTGGCATAGTATATGTGTGTATGGGGGCACGGTGTATGTGTGTACATGGCGGTGTGTTTGTATACGAATGAGATTGTTTCACTCTGTGGTGTAATTTGAATTGGGGTACTATTGTGTGGCTACGCCCCTTCTTTGTGAGTTATTGCCGCACTGGGACCGTCCTGTATGCCGGGAGAGGTCTAGAGGCGCAGTCAGGCTGTGTTATCGCTCTGAGCTCCCATCCCGGTGCGTGGCAGCGCCGGTGGTCTGTAGCATGTTCACTTACCGTGCCTGTGGGTGGTCTCCTTGCACAAGTGTAATACTGGAAGGCATGAGGATGTGGTGGACAGATGATAAGAGTGCAGTGACTGCTGCTATGTATTCCTCAGCCGGTGTCACTGACAGCAGCAGCTTTTACAAGAGACCTCTCCATGTCTTCACCCACTCATAGGCAAACACAGGGGGGGTTTCTGGTTGCACGGAAACACCCCCTCCTCTTGGCAAGAGGTCCAAATTATGAAACAATAGCAATTGTATATACAGGTTGAGTATCCCTTATCCAAAATGCTTGGGACCAGAAGTATTTTGGATATAGGCGATGGAACCTAAGTCTAAGCACAGAATGCATTTATGTTTCATATACAACTCATACACACAGCCTGAAGGTCATTTTAGCCAATATTTTTAATAACTTCATGTATTAAACAAAGTTTGTGTACATTGAGCCATCAAAAAACAAACATTTCACTATTTCGCTCTCACTCAAAAAATTCCATATTTCGGAATATTCCGTATTTTGGAATATTTGGATATGGGATACTCAACCTGTACTACTATTACTAAAGCTGCCGCCACAACATGCAGTGTAAGGGACAGAGCAGAGCTGGCGCACATGCCCAGTTGTAGCAACTTCTTCTACCAAGTTTGCTGTATGTGTGGATCTGAGCCCTCAATCAGTGCTCTGGACCAGACAGTAGCTGTCAGTAAGAAGAGACAGGAGCCTTACCATGAGGTGGGAGAATGTGTTCTTAGAAAGTGAAGTCCTGGATCTATTATGTTTGTGCATTATTTATTATGGTATGTTTAACCTTTTCTTGACCACTTGTTTAAATTATTTAAATGTGTTTGATACAGGCTGTACTAGAGAAAATGTATAAATATGGAAACTGTATTCCATACGGTAGAGTGTATACATACAATATACATTAATGTCCAAGATCGTTAATAGGTTCTTCTACCGCTCACCCAGACTTCCGCACTTGCTCCAATGTTCCGCAGAGTGGGAGAGCGTGGAATGCATTTGGAGACCCCCCTCTAGAAATCCTGCATTTGCCACTGCCACTTATGAATTTAAATTGTAACAAAGCCGTGTGTATATTGCTGCTCGCTCTTCTGTCAGTAATTCTTTAGGTTGTGGTTAATGTAACTATTCATTCACTTAAATAAAAGTTTACTTACAATGTTAAGTCTCTGGAACACTCAAAAAAAAAGAAAGACTTCTCTGAATCCATACTTTGCAGGGAAACCATTCTACCGTGACTTGGAGCACTTCAGGCAAGGTAACGTTCTGTATACTGCCACAATGCTGCTGATTATCCCACGTTGGGATGTTACAAGACCACACACATACATACATATATACATACATACATACATACCGACGCCGGGATCCCGGCGGGGAGGGGCGAGTGCAGCAAGCCCCTTGCGGGCTCACTGCGCTCACCACGCTGCGGGCTCGGTGGCGACCTGCGGTCGCCGCGGGTTCTATTCCCACTCTATGAGTGTCGTGGACACCCACGTGTGGAATAGTCAGCATGCTGACCATCGGGAAAGTGAGCCGTCGGGCTCGTGGAGGAGGTCATGTGACTGTCGGTCAGCTGACCGGCGGTCACATGAATACCACCCCATAAACACACACACAAATACAGTACACACTCATACCAGGGCCGGTTCTAGACCTTGTGGCACCCAGGGCGATAGTTTCCTGTGGTGCGCCCCCCCCCCAGGTACAATAGAGTTGGTGCGCGTCGGGGTGTGGCTTCTTCATAGGGAAGGGGCATGGCCACAGTTGTTCCCCTGTACTTGTGCCGCCCGTAGCTGTGCTCCTGTGCCCTCCGTAGCTGTGCCCCCAGTAGCTGTGCCGCCTGTAGCTGTGCCCCAAGCAGCTGTGCACCCTGTAGCTGTGCCCCCTGTAGATTAGCCCCAGTAGCTTTACGACCTGTTGCAGTGCCCCCAGTAGTTGCGACTCCTGTAGTTGTGTCCCCAGTAGATTAGCCCCCAGTAGCTGTACCCCTTGTAGCTGTGCCCCCTGTAGCAGTGCCCCCTAGCTGTGCCCCCAGTAGCTTTGCCACCTGTAGCAGTGCCCCCAGTAGTTGCGACTCCTGTAGTTGTGCCCCCTGTAGCCGTGCACCCAGTTTATTTGCCCCCAGTTGATTTGCCCCCAGTAGCTGTGGCCCCTGTAGCAGTGCCCCCTGCAGTAGTGCCCCCAGTAGTTGTGACCCCTGTAGTAGCACTGCTTGCAAACACCCAAAAAAAATAAAACAATACTTATCAGCCCCGCTCCTGCTTCCGGACCGCTGCTGCACTGTCCTCCGTCTCCAGCCGCCGGCTCCCCTTTATGGGAGAGACATCATGACATCATAGGGTCAGGATGTGAAGAGGGAGGATTAAGGTTAGGGGGCCAGTAAGCTTACTTACCTACCCCTGTTGGGATTCTGATTTTCAGGGTGCCGCAATCGGTATTCTGACCGCCGGCATGGCAAACTCCGGCAAATCAAACTCTGGGCCTAATTTAGATCTGTCGCTGGGCAGTGATTTTTGCAGCCCTGCGATCGGATAGTCGCCGCCTACAGGGAAGCGTATTTTCGCTGTGCAAGTGTGCGCTCCCACAACCCAGGACATCCGCCCTCCAAACTCCTGGACACGCCTGCGTTCGCCACACCACTCCCAGAAAACGGTCAGTTGACGCCCCGGAACGCCTTCCTCCTGTCAATCTTCTTTTGATCGCGGGAGTGATCGCTTTTTTCTGTCTTCTTGTCGTTGCCCAGCGGCGGCCACCACTGAGCAATGATGCGCCTGCACATTGCGGGTGCCGCGCATTCGCAGGACCAACCCGTTCGCACCACTGCGAAAAACAGCAGCGTGTGAACAGATCGGAATGACCCCCTAAGTCATTACAGCAGGGGATTAAGTCCGACTGCCCTGGCTCAAATAATCCTATTAAAGGGATAGATGAGCAGGGCTCCATCTGTACAAATCCAAATCAGCCCCATGTCAGCTAATAAGACAGGACCTCATCTGCCAAAACAATTAATGAATCACTGCTCAATAAGAAATGATAGAAACGCTTGAGGCTGTACTGTTACTTGTAAGGGATATGAATTAAGCACTTGTAACAGTCATATACAACCACTGGAGGGTAAAAACAATAATTACTCAAGTTTATCTACAGCTAGAAACTCTGCAAGTTATCCCAATCACACCGGTCTATAGTAACAGGGTAACAGACTCGTGAAGGGAGCAACACGTATTTTGGAATCTCAATAGATAAAGATAAAAGGAAAACGAATGTGCACCAACGAGAGATGCAGGGCCGTTACTACATGTGTGCCAGGTGTGGAAATAGAGGGACAGTCGCAGCGGTGCCACCATCAATTACAGTGCACTGCTGCGGCTCCTGAGTCCCCCTCCCTTCTCCTCCCCCTCTCCTGTCCGGGATCTGCCAGCAGCTGCACCGATGAGCCTGACTGCCTGAGCCAGCGGGGAGAGAGCAAGTATCATCTTTTCTTTCTATCTCTCTGTCTGTCTATCTATCTATCTATCTATCTATATATCTATCTATCATCTATCTATCTATCTATTCTATCTGTCGTAATGTGTAAAAAGGGTACTCTGTCTGCCGCAATGTGTAAAAAATGGGACGCTGTCTGCCGTAATGTGAAAAAAAGGGGATGCTGTCTGCCGTAATGTGTAAAAAAGGGGACACTGTCAGCCGCAATGTGTAAAAAAGGGGATGCTGTCTGCCATAATGTGTAAAAAGGGGACACTGTCTGCTGTAATGTGTAAAAGATGGACTCTGCCTGTCGTACTGTGTAAAAAGGGGAGGCTGTCTGCCATAATGTGTGAAAGGTGTACTCTGCGGTAATGTGTAAAAAGGGGACGCTGTCTGCCATAATGTGCAAATGATGAACTCTGTCTGCCGTAATGTGTAAAAAGAAGGACGCTGTCTGCTGTAATGTGTGAAAGATGGACTCTACCTGCCGTAATGTGTAAAAAGGGGACTAAGTCTGCCGTAATGTGTAAAAAGGGGAACACTGTCTGCCGTAATGTGAAAAGAGGGAACGCTGTCTGCTGTCTGCCGTAATGTGTAAAAAGGGAACGCTGTCTGCCATAATGTGTAAAAAGGGGACTCTGCCTGTCGTAATGTGTAAACAAGGGACTCTGCCGTAATGTGTAAAAAGGGGGCTCTACCTGGTGTAGTGGTGCTACTGTGCTGCATAATTTGAATTGGTATTCTTTTGTGGCCACACCCCTTCCCCATGAAGCCACACCCCTATATTTTTGACGCGCACCTGAGGCACGCACTGCCCCTATTTTACATAAGGGGGGGGGGGGGGGGGCGCCGATGCCGTTTCTTGCACACATTGCTAAAATGTTTAGTTACGGCACTGGAGAGATGCATAACTGTTACATATATTATTTTCATTTATGCTGCAGTATAAGATATCTACAGGGAACTAGAATATATATATACAGTACTGAGCATAAGTTTTAGGCAGGTGTGGAAAAAATGCTGCATGGTAAGAATGCTTTGAAAAGTAGAAGCGTTAATAGTTTATTTTGATCAATGAACAACATGCAAAAGTGATAGGACAGAAAAAAAATCTAAATCAAATCAATATTTGGTGTGACTACACTTTGCCTTTTAAACAGCATAATTTCTTCTAGGTACACTTGCACACAGTTTTTGAAAGAACTCGGCAGAGGGGGTTGTTCCAAACAGGATGTAGTTACATTGCCGGCAGTTGGGATTCCGGCTGTCAGGATACCGATGACGGAATCCCGACCACTGACAATGCTGCCAGCCGGAATCCCAGCTAATGAGCTTTTCCCACTCACAGTGAGCCACCGAGCCCACAAGGAGCATTGTTGCGCTCGCCCCCCTGCTGGAATTTTAGCGGCTGGGATCCCAGCATCAGTATGCTGACCATCAGGATCCAATCAGGTCTGAACTGTGCGCCGGTGTATGCCAGATAACCGATGACCATCTCAGCCCATCGATCGGCTCTGCCTGATTGACAGGCAGAAGCAGCTGCTGGGCAGGTGGGGGCGGGCCGGTGGCCAAAGGGCCACGTTCCGGGCAACACAGATGTGCCTGAACCATGCAGGGGCAGGCCGCGGTGACTGCGTGACATCACACGCAGCCGCTGCGACCTGGACAGCGACAAGTAGTTCCCTGCCAGTGCGCAGGAGCTGCACAGGTAGAGAGCTACTAGTCAAGTAGCGGGGGTGGGGGGCGAGGGTAGGGCCAGACATGCGGGGCAGACTAGCCCTGTGCTGGGCGTCCTCCCTCATGTCTGAGTAACTGATCGAAGCGGCTACGATCAGGTCTGAATTAGGCCCTGATTCTGAATGACGCGACCTGGGAATTTGCTCTCCTGCTGCATGTAAACTGTTTTAATGACATCATCAGCGGCAGCCAGAGAGGGACAGATGCCACACATGAGAGCAACACAGAGCTGTGCAGAGAAGTGTGCCAGAGTGTGCCAGTGAACAGATGCCACACACAGGGCCGGTCCAAGGGCGCTCTGCGCCCCGGGCAGGAAACGGGGCGTGGTCTAATACAGGGGCGTGGTCAGTTACGCCCCCTGTACATTGCTAGCGCCGCTTGAATGCTGAGCGGTGCGCGATGACGTCATCGCGCACCGCACAGCAAAAGGTCCTCTCCACGAAGGAAACTAGACGCATAGCGTCTAGTTCCCTTCACAGGAGGCGGACGGGGACGGCAGCGGGCAGCGGAGGCGGAAGGGGGACAAAGCGGGCAGCAGTGGCGGATCTTGCCACGGTGCGGCGCCCTCCGGATGGCGCCAGCGCCCTCCGGAAGGCGGCACCCCGGGCAAAAGTCCTGCTTGCCCGTGGCAAGATCCGCTACTGGCCACACATGAGTATTAATTATTATTATGATTATGATTATTGTGTGCCTGCAAACTGTCCCCTTAAAATGATGACACTGCTTCCGAAACTGGAAAAACTAGTTATGTCTGAAAGGGGCCAACCTGGGAATTTCCCGGGACTGTGGAGTAATGTGAAAGGGGGGTATCGAACAAAAACCCAGGTTTTTGCTGAAGAGAAAATCCTAGTCTGAGCAGGGAAATTCCCGGGTTGTATCTATGTCTTATACAAAAAAAAGAAAATGTAACGGAGAGGTTAGTGGAGATCCTCTCTCTTCTCCCTAGCAGCTTTTATCTATCAAGTGAAGCAAACAAGCGCAGTCCTCAAATTTGTTTTTCCTACATGTATGTCTTATACCACTTTCAGACAGAAAAATCTCAAATCCAGGGTTTTTGCCGGTTTTGTGAAGCCGGGAAAAACCCGGGTTACAGTTCCTAACCCCCTTTCACACAACACATTCAACCCGTATTATTCCCGGGTCGACCCCTTTCAGACAGAGCCCGTGTCAGCCCTGCAATATACTGTGTGTCATATAGACTGTTTTTATGGCACACAGAGATGAGGTCATGAAAAGTGGGTGGTGACTGATCACAGCATTGCATTAGCCATGGCCGACGAGTTACTGCTGAGTAGCCCGGAGTTCCTGAGTTCTTGCTGTTTTTTGCTGTTTCACACAGCAAATGAGAGCCTGATGCAGCTGCTAGCACTGTGCTACCTGGCACAGTCTTATGCCAAGAGGAGAAGGGAGCAATTTCTGGCGGAGAGGGCTAATACTCGATGCCGGTATTTGCGCAGGAGGAGAGCCCTGATATTGGGCAGCATTACGTCTACCCTGAGATTTACCAGCTCAACTAATCGATCGTTGTGGGCCAGGTACCGCAGGCATGGACAAGCTTTCTGGGCAACCGTGGAAGCTTATCAGCTAGAGCAGTAGATGGTACACTTTCGGATGTCACGTGGTACCTTTTACTACCTGCTGGAACTTCTCACTCCAACACTCACCAGGGAAAGCACCAACTACCGCAAGACCATCGAGCCATGCAAGAGACTGGCGATTGTGTTGTGGTGGTATGCAACCCCGGGGGAATACCGTACCATCTCCTGCTTGTTCGGTGTTGGCATATCGACAGTGTGTGTGCTAGTGAGGGAAGTAACCCAGGCATTACTGGAAACCCTTTACCACCGCTTCATCTCCTTACCGCAAGATGCCCGGCTGGATGATACCATCAAAGGTTTCCTGCAACGGAAATATCCCCAGTATGCTGGAGCCATAGATGGGACCCACATACCCATTATTGCCCCTACAGACAACCCAGCCGATTACTACAACCGAAAAGGCTGGCACTTCATAATCCTGCAGGCTGTAGTGGACCATAAGTATTGGTAAGTAGTATGGTGTGTTGTAATTAGTGATGAGCGGGTTCGGTTCCTCGGAATCCGAACCCCCCCGAACTTCAGCCTTTTTACACGGGTCCGAGGCAGGTTCGAACCATCCCGCCTTGCTCGGCTAACCCGAGCGCGCCCGAACGTCATCATCCCGCTGTCGGATTCTCGCGAGGCTCGAATTCTATCGCGAGACTCGGATTCTATATAAGGAGCCGCGCGTCGCCGCCATTTTCACACGTGCATTGAGATTGATAGGGAGAGGACGTGGCTGGCGTCCTCTCCGTTTATAGAGAAGAGAGTAGAGAGTTAGAGACACTATTTAGTATTTACTAATTTTGGGGAGCATATTAGGACTAGAGATGTGCACTTGAAATTTTTCGGGTTTTGTGTTTTGGTTTTGGGTTCGGTTCCGCGGCCGTGTTTTGGGTTCGACCGCGTTTTGGCAAAACCTCACCGAATTTTTTTTGTCGGATTCGGGTGTGTTTTGGATTCGGGTGTTTTTTTCAAAAAACCCTAAAAAACAGCTTAAATCATAGAATTTGGGGGTCATTTTGATCCCAAAGTATTATTAACCTCAAAAACCATAATTTCCACTCATTTTCAGTCTATTCTGAATACCTCACTACTCACAATATTATTTTTAGTCCTAAAATTTGCACCGAGGTAGCTGTGTGAGTAAGATAAGCGACCCTAGTGGCCGACACAAACACCGGGCCCATCTAGGAGTGGCACTGCAGTGTCACGCAGGATGGCCCTTCCAAAAAACACTCCCCAAACAGCACATGACGCAAAGAAAAAAAGAGGCGCAATGAGGTAGCTGTGTGAGTAAGATAAGCGACCCTAGTGGCCGACACAAACACCGGGCCCATCTAGGAGTGGCACTGCAGTGTCACGCAGGATGGCCCTTCCAAAAAACACTCCCCAAACAGCACATGACGCAAAGAAAAAAAGAGGCGCAATGAGGTAGCTGTGTGAGTAAGATAAGCGACCCTAGTGGCCGACACAAACACCGGGCCCATCTAGGAGTGGCACTGCAGTGTCACGCAGGATGGCCCTTCCAAAAAACACTCCCCAAACAGCACATGACGCAAAGAAAAAAAGAGGCGCAATGAGGTAGCTGTGTGAGTAAGCTAAGCGACCCTAGTGGCCGACACAAACACCGGGCCCATCTAGGAGTGGCACTGCAGTGTCACGCAGGATGGCCCTTCCAAAAAACACTCCCCAAACAGCACATGACGCAAAGAAAAAAAGAGGCGCAATGAGGTAGCTGTGTGAGTAAGCTAAGCGACCCTAGTGGCCGACACAAACACCGGGCCCATCTAGGAGTGGCACTGCAGTGTCACGCAGGATGGCCCTTCCAAAAAACACTCCCCAAACAGCACATGACGCAAAGAAAAAAAGAGGCGCAATAAGGTAGCTGTGTGAGTAAGATAAGCGACCCTAGTGGCCGACACAAACACCGGGCCCATCTAGGAGTGGCACTGCAGTGTCACGCAGGATGGCCCTTCCAAAAAACACTCCCCAAACAGCACATGACGCAAAGAAAAAAAGAGGCGCAATGAGGTAGCTGTGTGAGTAAGATAAGCGACCCTAGTGGCCGACACAAACACCGGGCCCATCTAGGAGTGGCACTGCAGTGTCACGCAGGATGGCCCTTCCAAAAAACACTCCCCAAACAGCACATGACGCAAAGAAAAAAAGAGGCGCAATGAGGTAGCTGTGTGAGTAAGCTAAGCGACCCTAGTGGCCGACACAAACACCGGGCCCATCTAGGAGTGGCACTGCAGTGTCACGCAGGATGGCCCTTCCAAAAAACACTCCCCAAACAGCACATGACGCAAAGAAAAAAAGAGGCGCAATGAGGTAGCTGTGTGAGTAAGCTAAGCGACCCTAGTGGCCGACACAAACACCGGGCCCATCTAGGAGTGGCACTGCAGTGTCACGCAGGATGGCCCTTCCAAAAAACACTCCCCAAACAGCACATGACGCAAAGAAAAAAAGAGGCGCAATGAGGTAGCTGTGTGAGTAAGATAAGCGACCCTAGTGGCCGACACAAACACCGGGCCCATCTAGGAGTGGCACTGCAGTGTCACGCAGGATGGCCCTTCCAAAAAACACTCTCCAAACAGCACATGACGCAAAGAAAAATGAAAGAAAAAAGAGGTGCAAGATGGAATTGTCCTTGGGCCCTCCCACCCACCCTTATGTTGTATAAACAGGACATGCACACTTTAACCAACCCATCATTTCAGTGACAGGGTCTGCCACACGACTGTGACTGAAATGACGGGTTGGTTTGGACCCCCACCAAAAAAGAAGCAATTAATCTCTCCTTGCACAAACTGGCTCTACAGAGGCAAGATGTCCACCTCATCATCATCCTCCGATATATCACCGTGTACATCCCCCTCCTCACAGATTATCAATTCGTCCCCACTGGAATCCACCATCTCAGCTCCCTGTGTACTTTGTGGAGGCAATTGCTGCTGGTCAATGTCTCCACGGAGGAATTGATTATAATTCATTTTAATGAACATCATCTTCTCCACATTTTCTGGAATTAACCTCGTACGCCGATTGCTGACAAGGTGAGCGGCGGCACTAAACACTCTTTCGGAGTACACACTTGTGGGAGGGCAACTTAGGTAGAATAAAGCCAGTTTGTGCAAGGGCCTCCAAATTGCCTCTTTTTCCTGCCAGTATAAGTACGGACTGTGTGACGTGCCTACTTGGATGCGGTCACTCATATAATCCTCCACCATTCTTTCAATGGGGAGAGAATCATATGCAGTGACAGTAGACGACATGTCCGTAATCGTTGACAGGTCCTTCAGTCCGGACCAGATGTCAGCATCAGCAGTCGCTCCAGACTGCCCTGCATCACCACCAGCGGGTGGGCTCGGAATTCTGAGCCTTTTCCTCGCACTCCCAGTTGCGGGAGAATGTGAAGGAGGAGATGTTGACAGGTCGCGTTCCGCTTGACTTGACAATTTTCTCACCAGCAGGTCTTTGAACCCCAGCAGACTTGTGTCTGCCGGAAAGAGAGATCCAAGGTAGGTTTTAAATCTAGGATCGAGCACGGTGGCCAAAATGTAGTGCTCTGATTTCAACAGATTGACCACCCGTGAATCCTTGTTAAGCGAATTAAGGGCTCCATCCACAAGTCCCACATGCCTAGCGGAATCGCTCCGTGTTAGCTCCTCCTTCAATGTCTCCAGCTTCTTCTGCAAAAGCCTGATGAGGGGAATGACCTGACTCAGGCTGGCAGTGTCTGAACTGACTTCACGTGTGGCAAGTTCAAAGGGCAGCAGAACCTTGCACAACGTTGAAATCATTCTCCACTGCGCTTGAGACAGGTGCATTCCACCTCCTATATCGTGCTGAATTGTATAGGCTTGAATGGCCTTTTGCTGCTCCTCCAACCTCTGAAGCATATATAGGGTTGAATTCCACCTCGTTACCACTTCTTGCTTCAGATGATGGCAGGGCAGGTTCAGGCGTTTTTGGTGTTGCTCCAGTCTTCTGTACGTGGTGCCTGTACGCCGAAAGTGTCCCGCAATTCTTCTGGCCACCGACAGCATCTCTTGCACGCCCCTGTCGTTTTTAAAAAAATTCTGCACCACCAAATTCAAGGTATGTGCAAAACATGGGACGTGCTGGAATTTGCCCAGATTTAATGCACACACAATATTGCTGGCGTTGTCCGATGCCACAAATCCACAGGAGAGTCCAATTGGGGTAAGCCATTCCGCGATGATCTTCCTCAGTTGCCGTAAGAGGTTTTCAGCTGTGTGCGTATTCTGGAAACCGGTGATACAAAGCATAGCCTGCCTAGGAAAGAGTTGGCGTTTGCGAGATGCTGCTACTGGTGCCGCCGCTGCTGTTCTTGCGGCGGGAGTCCATACATCTACCCAGTGGGCTGTCACAGTCATATAGTCCTGACCCTGCCCTGCTCCACTTGTCCACATGTCCGTGGTTAAGTGGACATTGGGTACAGCTGCATTTTTTAGGACACTGGTGACTCTTTTTCTGAGGTCTGTGTACTTTTTCGGTATCGCCTGCCTAGAGAAATGGAACCTAGATGGTATTTGGTACCGGGGACACAGTACCTCCAACAAGTCTCTAGTTGGCTCTGCAGTAATGATGGATACCGGAACCACGTTTCTCACCACCCAGGATGCCAAGGCCTCAGTTATCCGCTTTGCAGCAGGATGACTGCTGTGATATTTCATCTTCCTCGCAAAGGACTGTTGGACAGTCAATTGCTTGGTGGAAGTAGTAAAAGTGGTCTTACGATTTCCCCTCTGGGATGACCATCGACTCCCAGCAGCAACAACAGCAGCGCCAGCAGCAGTAGGCGTTACACGCAAGGATGCATCGGAGGAATCCCAGGCAGGAGAGGAATCGTCAGAATTGCCAGTGACATGGCCTGCAGGACTATTGGCATTCCTGGGGAAGGAGGAAATTGACACTGAGGGAGTTGGTGGGGTGGTTTGCGTGAGCTTGGTTACAAGAGGAAGGGATTTACTGGTCAGTGGACTGCTTCCGCTGTCGCCCAAAGTTTTTGAACTTGTCACTGACTTATTATGAATGCGCTGCAGGTGACGTATAAGGGAGGATGTCCCGAGGTGGTTAACGTCCTTACCCCTATTTATTACAGCTTGACAAAGGCAACACACGGCTTGACAAATGTTGTCCGCATTTCTGTTGAAATACTTCCACACCGAAGAGCTGATTTTTTTGGTATTTTCACCAGGCATGTCAACGGCCATATTCCTCCCACGGACAACAGGTGTCTCCCCGGGTGCCTGACTTAAACAAACCACCTCACCATCAGAATCCTCCTTGTCAATTTCCTCCCCAGCGCCAGCAACACCCATATCCTCCTCATCCTGGTGTACTTCAACACTGACATCTTCAATCTGACTATCAGGAACTGGACTGCGGGTGCTCCTTCCAGCACTTGCAGGGGGCGTGCAAATGGTGGAAGGCGCATGCTCTTCACGTCCAGTGTTGGGAAGGTCAGGCATCGCAACCGACACAATTGGACTCTCCTTGTGGATTTGGGATTTCGAAGAACGCACAGTTCTTTGCGGTGCTTTTGCCAGCTTGAGTCTTTTCATTTTTCTAGCGAGAGGCTGAGTGCTTCCATCCTCATGTGAAGCTGAACCACTAGCCATGAACATAGGCCAGGGCCTCAGCCGTTCCTTGCCACTCCATGTGGTAAATGGCATATTGGCAAGTTTACGCTTCTCCTCCGACAATTTTATTTTAGATTTTGGAGTCCTTTTTTTACTGATATTTGGTGTTTTGGATTTTACATGCTCTGTACTATGACATTGGGCATCGGCCTTGGCAGACGACGTTGCTGGCATTTCATCGTCTCGGCCATGACTAGTGGCAGCAGCTTCAGCACGAGGTGGAAGTGGATCTTGATCTTTCCCTAATTTTGGAACCTCAACATTTTTGTTCTCCATATTTTAATAGGCACAACTAAAAGGCACCTCAGGTAAACAATGGAGATGGATGGATACTAGTATACTTATGGATGGACGAGCGACTGCCGACACAGAGGTAGCTACAGCCGTGGACTACCGTACTGTGTCTGCTGCTAATATAGACTGGATGATAATGAGATGAAATCAATATATATTATATCACACTAGTACTGCAGCCGGACAGGTAGATATATTTATTATGTAATGACTGATGACGGACCTGCTGGACACAGTCAGCTCAGCAGCACCGCAGACTGCTACAGTAAGCTACTATAGTAGTATGTATAAAGAAGAAAGAAAAAAAAAAAACCATGGGTAGGTGGTATACAATTATGGATGGACGAGCGACTGCCGACACAGAGGTAGCTACAGCCGTGGACTACCGTACTGTGTCTGCTGCTAATATAGACTGGATGATAATGAGATGAAATCAATATATATATATATATAATATCACTAGTACTGCAGCCGGACAGGTAGATATATTTATTATGTAATGACTGATGACGGACCAGCTGGACACTGTCAGCTCAGCAGCACCGCAGACTGCTACAGTAAGCTACTATAGTAGTATGTATAAAGAAGAAAGAAAAAAAAAACCACGGGTAGGTGGTATACAATTATGGATGGACGAGCGACTGCCGACACAGAGGTAGCTACAGCCGTGGACTACCGTACTGTGTCTGCTGCTAATATAGACTGGATGATAATGAGATGAAATCAATATATATATATATAATATCACTAGTACTGCAGCCGGACAGGTAGATATATTTATTATGTAATGACTGATGACGGACCTGCTGGACACTGTCAGCTCAGCAGCACCGCAGACTGCTACAGTAAGCTACTATAGTAGTATGTATAAAGAAGAAAGAAAAAAAAAACCACGGGTAGGTGGTATACAATTATGGATGGACGAGCGACTGCCGACACAGAGGTAGCTACAGCCGTGGACTACCGTACTGTGTCTGCTGCTAATATAGACTGGATGATAATGAGATGAAATCAATATATATATATATAATATCACTAGTACTGCAGCCGGACAGGTAGATATATTTATTATGTAATGACTGATGACGGACCAGCTGGACACTGTCAGCTCAGCAGCACCGCAGACTGCTACAGTAAGCTACTATAGTAGTATGTATAAAGAAGAAAGAAAAAAAAAACCACGGGTAGGTGGTATACAATTATGGATGGACGAGCGACTGCCGACACAGAGGTAGCTACAGCCGTGGACTACCGTACTGTGTCTGCTGCTAATATAGACTGGATGATAATGAGATGAAATCAATATATATATATATAATATCACTAGTACTGCAGCCGGACAGGTAGATATATTTATTATGTAATGACTGATGACGGACCTGCTGGACACTGTCAGCTCAGCAGCACCGCAGACTGCTACAGTAAGCTACTATAGTAGTATGTATAAAGAAGAAAGAAAAAAAAAACCACGGGTAGGTGGTATACAATTATGGATGGACGAGCGACTGCCGACACAGAGGTAGCTACAGCCGTGGACTACCGTACTGTGTCTGCTGCTAATATAGACTGGATGATAATGAGATGAAATCAATATATATATATATAATATCACTAGTACTGCAGCCGGACAGGTAGATATATTTATTATGTAATGACTGATGACGGACCTGCTGGACACTGTCAGCTCAGCAGCACCGCAGACTGCTACAGTAAGCTACTATAGTAGTATGTATAAAGAAGAAAGAAAAAAAAAACCACGGGTAGGTGGTATACAATTATGGATGGACGAGCGACTGCCGACACAGAGGTAGCTACAGCCGTGGACTACCGTACTGTGTCTGCTGCTAATATAGACTGGATGATAATGAGATGAAATCAATATATATATATATAATATCACTAGTACTGCAGCCGGACAGGTAGATATATTTATTATGTAATGACTGATGACGGACCTGCTGGACACTGTCAGCTCAGCAGCACCGCAGACTGCTACAGTAAGCTACTATAGTAGTATGTATAAAGAAGAAAGAAAAAAAAAACCACGGGTAGGTGGTATACAATTATGGATGGACGAGCGACTGCCGACACAGAGGTAGCTACAGCCGTGGACTACCGTACTGTGTCTGCTGCTAATATAGACTGGATGATAATGAGATGAAATCAATATATATATATAATATCACTAGTACTGCAGCCGGACAGGTATATATATTTATTATGTAATGACTGATGACGGACCTGCTGGACACTGTCAGCTCAGCACCACCGCAGACTGCTACAGTAAGCTACTATAGTAGTATGTATAAAGAAGAAAGAAAAGAAAAAAACCACGGGTAGGTGGTATACAATTATGGATGGACGAGCGACTGCCGACACAGAGGTAGCTACAGCCGTGGACTACCGTACTGTGTCTGCTGCTAATATAGACTGGATGATAATGAGATGAAATCAATATATATATATATATATATATATATAATATCACTAGTACTGCAGCCGGACAGGTAGATATATTTATTATGTAATGACTGATGACAGACCTGCTGGACACTGTCAGCTCAGCAGCACCGCAGACTGCTACAGTAAGCTACTATAGTAGTATGTATAAAGAAGAAAGAAAAGAAAAAACCACGGGTAGGTGGTATACAATTATGGATGGACGAGCGATTGCCGACACAGAGGTAGCTACAGCCGTGGACTACCGTACTGTGTCTGCTGCTAATATAGACTGGATGATAATGAGATGAAATCAATATATATATATATAATATCACTAGTACTGCAGCCGGACAGGTATATATATTTATTATGTAATGACTGATGACGGACCAGCTGGACACAGTCAGCTCAGCAGCACCGCAGACTGCTACAGTAAGCTACTATAGTAGTATGTATAAAGAAGAAAGAAAAAAAAAACCACGGGTAGGTGGTATACAATATTATATATATATTATATACAATTATATATATATATATATATATATATATATATATATATATTAAACTGGTGGTGACTGGTGGTCAGGTCACTGGTCACACTATCAGCAACTTGCAAGTAGTACTCCTAAGCAGACAATCACAATATATATTATACTGGTGGTCACAGTGTGGTCACAATGGCAGTGTGGCACTCTGGCAGCAAAAGTGTGCACTGTACGTTATATGTACTCCTGAGTCCTGCTCTCAGACTCTAACTGCTCCCCACTGTCAGTGTCTCCCCCACAAGTCAGATAATATACAGTCACACTATCTATCACTTCAGCAAGTAACTAGTACTCCTCCTAATGCTCCCCAAAATTACTACTGTGTCTCTCTCTACTGTCTCACTCTCTTCTCTATAAACGGAGAGGACGCCAGCCACGTCCTCTCCCTATCAATCTCAATGCACGTGTGAAAATGGCGGCGACGCGCGGCTCCTTATATAGAATCCGAGTCTCGCGATAGAATCCGAGCCTCGCGAGAATCCGACAGCGGGATGATGACGTTCGGGCGCGCTCGGGTTAACCGAGCAAGGCGGGAAGATCCGAGTCGCTCGGACCCGTGTAAAAAAACATGAAGTTCGGGCGGGTTCGGATTCCGAGGAACCGAACCCGCTCATCTCTAATTAGGACTGGAGTACTACTACTTGCTGATAGTGTGACCATTGACCACCAGTTTAATTAATCCGTTCTCTGCCTGAAAAAAAACGATACACAGTGTGACACAGTCACATACCATATCTGTGCTCAGCCTCAGTGTGCTGCATCATCATATGTAATACTGTATATCTGACTGTGCTGAGTGCTCACTGCTCACACAGCTTAATTGTGGGGGAGACTGGGGAGCAGTTAGAGCAGGAGTACATAAATAATATATTTTAAGTACAGTGCACACTTTTGCTGCCAGAGTGCCACACTGCCAGTGTGACTGACCAGTGACCACACTGACCACCAGTATATTGTGATTGTCTGCTTAGGACGGAGTACTACTTGCTGATAGTGTTACCAGTGACCAGTGACCACCACCAGTTTAATTAATCCGTTCTCTGCCTGAAAAAAAAACGATACACAGTGTGACACAGTCACATACCATATCTGTGCTCAGCCCAGTGTGCTGCATCATATGTAATACTGTATATCATTATCTGACTGTGCTGAGTGCTCACTGCTCACACAGCTTAATTGTGGGGGAGACTGGGGAGCAGTTATAGTAGGAGTACATATTTTAAGTACAGTGCACACTTTTGCTGCCAGAGTGCCACTGCCAGTGTGACTGACCAGTGACCACTGACCACCAGTATATTGTGATTGTCTGCTGACGTGACCACCAGTATATTGTGATTGTCTGCCTGAAAAAGTTAAACACTCGTCGTGTGGTGTTTTTATAAACGCATTCTGCAGACAGTGTCCACTGTCCAGCAGGTCCGTCATTACATAATATATACCTGTCCGGCTGCAGTACTAGTGTGATATATATATATATTTTAATTTTATCTCATTATCATCCAGTCTATATTAGCAGCAGACACAGTACGGTAGTCCACGGCTGTAGCTACCTCTGTGTCGGCAGTCGCTCGTCCATCCATAATTGTATACCACCTACCCGTGGTTTTTTTTTCTATCTACTTGATACTAGTAGCTTACTTTAGGAGTCTGCTGTGCTGACAGACAATGTCCAGCAGGTCCGTCATTACATAATATATATACCTGTCCGGCTGCAGTACTAGTGTGATATATATATATATATTTTATTTTTATCTCATTATCATCCAGTCTATATTAGCAGCAGACACAAAACGGTAGTCCACGGCTGTAGCTACCTCTGTGTCGGCAGTCGCTCGTCCATCCATAAGTATACTAGTATCCATCCATCTCCATTGTTTACCTGAGGTGCCTTTTAGTTGTGCCTATTAAAATATGGAGAACAAAAATGTTGAGGTTCCAAAAATAGGGAAAGATCAAGATCGACTTCCACCTCGTGCTGAAGCTGCTGCCACTAGTCATGGCCGAGACGATGAAATTCCATCAACGTCGTCTGCCAAGGCCGATGCCCAATGTCATAGTACAGAGCATGTAAAATCCAAAACACCAAATATCAGTAAAAAAAGGACTCAAAAATCTAAAATAAAATTGTCGGAGGAGAAGCGTAAACTTGCCAATATGCCATTTACCACACGGAGTGGCAAGGAACGGCTGAGGCCCTGGCCTATGTTCATGGCTAGTGGTTCAGCTTCACATGAGGATGGAAGCACTCTGCCTCTCGCTAGAAAAATGAAAAGACTCAAGCTGGCAAAAGCACAGCAAAGAACTGTGCGTTCTTCGAAATCCCAAATCCACAAGGAGAGTCCAATTGTGTCGGTTGCGATGCCTGACCTTCCCAACACTGGACGTGAAGAGCATGCGCCTTCCACCATTTGCACGCCCCCTGCAAGTGCTGAAAGGAGCACCCGCAGTCCAGTTCCTGATAGTCAGATTGAAGATGTCAGTGTTGAAGTACACCAGGATGAGGAGGATATGGGTGTTGCTGGCGCTGGGGAGGAAATTGACAAGGAGGATTCTGATGGTGAGGTGGTTTGTTTAAGTCAGGCACCCGGGGAGACACCTGTTGTCCGTGGGAGGAATAGGGCCGTTGACATGCCTGGTGAAAATACCAAAAAAATCAGCTCTTCGGTGTGGAAGTATTTCAACAGAAATGCGGACATTTGTCAAGCCGTGTGTTGCCTTTGTCAAGCTGTAATAAGTAGGGGTAAGGACGTTAACCACCTCGGAACATCCTCCCTTATACGTCACCTGCAGCGCATTCATATATGTCAGTGACAAGTTCAAAAACTTTGGGCGACAGCGGAAGCAGTCCACTGACCAGTAAATCTCTTCCTCTTGTAACCAAGCTCACGCAAACCACCCCACCAACTCCCTCAGTGTCAATTTCCTCCTTCCCCAGGAATGCCAATAGTCCTGCAGGCCATGTCACTGGCAATTCTGACGAGTCCTCTCCTGCCTGGGATTCCTCCGATGCATCCTTGCGTGTAACGCCTACTGCTGCTGGCGCTGCTGTGTTGCTGCTGGGAGTCGATGGTCATCCCAGAGGGGAAGTCGTAAGACCACTTTTACTACTTCCACCAAGCAATTGACTGTCCAACAGTCCTTTGCGAGGAAGATGAAATATCACAGCAGTCATCCTGCTGCAAAGCGGATAACTGAGGCCTTGGCATCCTGGGTGGTGAGAAACGTGGTTCCGGTATCCATCATTACTGCAGAGCCAACTAGAGACTTGTTGGAGGTACTGTGTCCCCGGTACCAAATACCATCTAGGTTCCATTTCTCTAGGCAGGCGATACCGAAAATGTACACAGACCTCAGAAAAAGAGTCACCAGTGTCCTAAAAAATGCAGCTGTACCCAATGTCCACTTAACCACGGACATGTGGACAAGTGGAGCAGGGCAGGGTCAGGACTATATGACTGTGACAGCCCACTGGGTAGATGTATGGACTCCCGCCGCAAGAACAGCAGCGGCGGCACCAGTAGCAGCATCTCGCAAACGCCAACTCTTTCCTAGGCAGGCTACGCTTTGTATCACCGGTTTCCAGAATACGCACACAGCTGAAAACCTCTTACGGCAACTGAGGAAGATCATCGCGGAATGGCTTACCCCAATTGGACTCTCCTGTGGATTTGTGGCATCGGACAACGCCAGCAATATTGTGTGTGCATTAAATATGGGCAAATTCCAGCACGTCCCATGTTTTGCACATACCTTGAATTTGGTGGTGCAGAATTATTTAAAAAATGAGAGGGGCGTGCAAGAGATGCTGTCGGTGGCCAGAAGAATTGCGGGACACTTTCGGCGTACAGGCACCACGTACAGAAGACTGGAGCACCACCAAAAACGCCTGAACCTGCCCTGCCATCATCTGAAGCAAGAAGTGGTAACGAGGTGGAATTCAACCCTATATATGCTTCAGAGGTTGGAGGAGCAGCAAAAGGCCATTCAAGCCTATACAATTCAGCACGATATAGGAGGTGGAATGCACCTGTCTCAAGCGCAGTGGAGAATGATTTCAACGTTGTGCAAGGTTCTGCTGCCCTTTGAACTTGCCACACGTGAAGTCAGTTCAGACACTGCCAGCCTGAGTCAGGTCATTCCCCTCATCAGGCTTTTGCAGAAGAAGCTGGAGACATTGAAGGAGGAGCTAACACAGAGCGATTCCGCTAGGCATGTGGGACTTGTGGATGGAGCCCTTAATTCGCTTAACAAGGATTCACGGGTGGTCAATCTGTTGAAATCAGAGCACTACATTTTGGCCACCGTGCTCGATCCTAGATTTAAAACCTACCTTGGATCTCTCTTTCCGGCAGACACAAGTCTGCTGGGGTTCAAAGACCTGCTGGTGAGAAAATTGTCAAGTCAAGCGGAACGCGACCTGTCAACATCTCCTCCTTCACATTCTCCCGCAACTGGGGGTGCGAGGAAAAGGCTCAGAATTCCGAGCCCACCCGCTGGCGGTGATGCAGGGCAGTCTGGAGCGACTGCTGATGCTGACATCTGGTCCGGACTGAAGGACCTGCCAACGATTACGGACATGTCGTCTACTGGCACTGCATATGATTCTCTCCCCATTGAAAGAATGGTGGAGGATTATATGAGTGACCGCATCCAAGTAGGCACGTCAGACAGTCCTTACTTATACTGGCAGGAAAAAGAGGCAATTTGGAGGCCCTTGCACAAACTGGCTTTATTCTACCTAAGTTGCCCTCCCACAAGTGTGTACTCCGAAAGAGTGTTTAGTGCCGCCGCTCACCTTGTCAGCAATCGGCGTACGAGGTTACTTCCAGAAAATGTGGAGAAGATGATGTTCATTAAAATGAATTATAATCAATTCCTCCGTGGAGACATTGACCAGCAGCAATTGCCTCCACAAAGTACACAGGGAGCTGAGATGGTGGATTCCAGTGGGGACGAATTGATAATCTGTGAGGAGGGGGATGTACACGGTGACTCTGTAGAGCCAGTTTGTGCAAGGAGAGATTAATTGCTTCTTTTTTGGTGGGGGTCCAAACCAACCCGTCATTTCAGTCACAGTCGTGTGGCAGACCCTGTCACTGAAATGATGGGTTGGTTAAAGTGTGCATGTCCTGTTTATACAACATAAGGGTGGGTGGGAGGGCCCAAGGACAATTCCATCTTGCACCTCTTTTTTCTTTCATTTTTCTTTGCGTCATGTGCTGTTTGGGGAGTGTTTTTTGGAAGGGCCATCCTGCGTGACACTGCAGTGACACTCCTAGATGGGCCAGGTGTTTGTGTCGGCCACTAGGGTCGCTTAGCTTACTCACACAGCTACCTCATTGCGCCTCTTTTTTTCTTTGCGTCATGTGCTGTTTGGGGAGTGTTTTTTGGAAGGGCCATCCTGCGTGACACTGCAGTGCCACTCCTAGATGGGCCAGGTGTTTGTGTCGGCCACTAGGGTCGCTTAGCTTACTCACACAGCTACCTCATTGCGCCTCTTTTTTTCTTTGCGTCATGTGCTGTTTGGGGAGTGTTTTTTGGAAGGGCCATCCTGCGTGACACTGCAGTGCCACTCCTAGATGGGCCAGGTGTTTGTGTCGGCCACTAGGGTCGCTTATCTTACTCACACAGCTACCTCATTGCGCCTCTTTTTTTCTTTGCGTCATGTGCTGTTTGGGGAGTGTTTTTTGGAAGGGCCATCCTGCGTGACACTGCAGTGACACTCCTAGATGGGCCAGGTGTTTGTGTCGGCCACTAGGGTCGCTTATCTTACTCACACAGCTACCTCATTGCGCCTCTTTTTTTCTTTGCGTCATGTGCTGTTTGGGGAGTGTTTTTTGGAAGGGCCATCCTGCGTGACACTGCAGTGCCACTCCTAGATGGGCCAGGTGTTTGTGTCGGCCACTAGGGTCGCTTAGCTTACTCACACAGCTACCTCATTGCGCCTCTTTTTTTCTTTGCGTCATGTGCTGTTTGGGGAGTGTTTTTTGGAAGGGCCATCCTGCGTGACACTGCAGTGCCACTCCTAGATGGGCCAGGTGTTTGTGTCGGCCACTAGGGTCGCTTAGCTTACTCACACAGCTACCTCATTGCGCCTCTTTTTTTCTTTGCGTCATGTGCTGTTTGGGGAGTGTTTTTTGGAAGGGCCATCCTGCGTGACACTGCAGTGCCACTCCTAGATGGGCCAGGTGTTTGTGTCGGCCACTTGGGTCGCTTAGCTTAGTCATCCAGCAACCTCGGTGCAAATTTTAGGACTAAAAATAATATTGTGAGGTGTGAGGTGTTCAGAATAGACTGAAAATGAGTGGAAATTATGGTTTTTGAGGTTAATAATACTTTGGGATCAAAATGACCCCCAAATTCTATGATTTAAGCTGTTTTTTAGGGTTTTTTGAAATAAAAACACCCGAATCCAAAACACACCCGAATCCGACAAAAAAAATTCGGTGAGGTTTTGCCAAAATGCGGTCGAACCCAAAACACGGCCGCGGAACCGAACCCAAAACCAAAACACAAAACCCGAAAAATTTCAAGTGCACATCTCTAGTTGTAATGCGAGTGATATGCTGGGCCCATGGTGTATATTATTAAACACAGCTAATACGTATACTGTTCAGTTTCACAGATGTCTTCATCGGCTGGCCGGGTCGTGCTCACGACTCCCGGGTACTTGGCAACTCTGAATTGTTCCAGATTGCAGAGGAGAACCAACATGGCTGGCTGTTCCCTATATATCTTTTGATGGGTTACATATTTCACAGCAGAATAATAATACAATAGATTGCAATTATGGGCCCTCATTCCGAGTTGTTCGCTCGCTGCTAATTTTAGCAGAATTGCTAATAGGCTAAAATCCGGCAGGTCTGCGCATGCGTATGCATCTCAGTGCGCACGCGCTAAGCAAATTTACACAAAACTATGCTATTTTACTCACAGGCGAACAAAGCTTTTAAATCGCTCTGCTGATTGACAGAAAGTGGGAGTTTCTGGGCGGAAACTGTCCGTTTTCAGGGAGTGTGCTAAAAAACGCAGGCGTGCCAGGTAAAAACGCAGGAGTGTCTGGAGAAACGGGGGAGTGGCTGTTCGGACGCTGGGCGTGTTTGTGACGTCAAACCAGGAACTAAACGGATTGAGGTGATCGCAGTCTAGGAGTAGGTCTGCACGGAAATTGCTTTCGTTAGCAATTCTGCTAATATTAGCAGAATTGCTAATCTTTCGTTAGCAATTGCTAATCTTTCGTTAGCAATTCTGCTATGCTAAAATACACTCCCAGAGGGCGGTGGCTTTGCGTATGCATTTCTGCTAAAAGTAGCTAGTGAGCGATCAACTCGGAATGAGAGCCATGGTACAGGGCCGGCCTCTTACGTCGTGTAGCAGGGGTGTCAAAATATAGCTGCTGTGGAACTAAACCTCCCAGCATACCCCTGCCACAAATTTTCTATTTGGGGGGTGCTGCAACTGTGGCAGGACATACTGGCATCTGTAGTTCCACAACAGCTGGAGGCACGCAAGTTTGACACCATTTTGTTTCACCATGGAATATGGGAAAGGCTTGCAGTGAGGATACTCACAGCTGTGACCCCAAAGGTGGGTATGGATGGATGGAGGGTAGGGTTAGGCTGCGGAAAGGAAGGGTTAGGCGGTAGGCAGTAGTGGATCTTGCTACAGGCACACAGGATTTTTACCAGGGGCGCCGCCTTCCGGAGGATGCCGCCGCCGTAGCAAGATCCGCTACCGGTGGTGCCCCCCGAGGCTGTGCTGTCACTGCTGTGCGGAGCGCGATGATGTCATCTCGCACCGCAAGGCATTGTGGGACCGTCACATAGACGCTAGGGGTCATAATTGACCTCTAGTGTCTATGCTGTGCTATGGGAGAGACATCATGACGCCTCTCCCATAGATCCGGGAGCGGCTCCGGCGGATGGAGACGGAGGTCAGCAGCGGTCGGGAATCAGGAGCGGGGATGGTGAGTATTAATTAATTTATTTTTTATTTATTTTTTGTAAACGGCACAACTCTACTGGGGGCAATACTACTGGGGGCACAAACGGGGGACCAACTCTACAGGGGGCATAACTTACCATGCCCCTTTATGAAGCCACGCCCCCATTTTTGCCCCTGGGGTGCCACAAGGGCTACAACCGGCCCTGGCAGTAGGGGAGGGGTGGGAGGGTTTAGGATACTTATCTCACCCATGTCAGGATTAGATTATTGGTATTCCTAATTATTCCCTGT
This sequence comes from Pseudophryne corroboree, assembly GCF_028390025.1. Classification (NCBI taxonomy): domain Eukaryota; kingdom Metazoa; phylum Chordata; class Amphibia; order Anura; family Myobatrachidae; genus Pseudophryne; species Pseudophryne corroboree. The sequence continues at coordinate 1,012,567,594 of NC_086445.1, read as the reverse complement.
ACTTTCCTGAATATTATGTATGCCACCTATACTATATATTAATGTTTTTTTCACATTACAGAAATCAAAGTTTGTTGATGGGTTGGAGATCCCTTTGCACCTTATGGGAGATGCGGCATACCCATTGAGGCGTTGGCTCATCAAGGGCTTCACACAGCATCTCCAACTCTCTCCAGAACAAGTGAATTTCACCCACACTCTCAGCCCAGCCAGGATGGTGGTGGAGAACGCCTTTGGGAGACTGAACTGAAGTGGTGCTGGCGGTGTCTACTAAAGTGCAATGACATTGCCATCACCCTGGTGCCGGGTGTGGTTCCTGCTTGCTGTCTCCTCCACAACTTTTGCGAGATACAGAAGGAACACTTTTTACCGGAGTGGAATGTTGTGGACACAGAACTGTGCGATACTCCGGTAGAAGCAGCAGCCTATGACGGGGAGATAGGTAGTGGCAGTGCTGCTGAGGAAATCCGCAACACCATCACTGCTAACTTAACTACTATGACACAGTAGAGGACACAAGGTATATGGTGCAAAAAAGTTTTGTTTTTATTGTTTCTTAAAAAGTTATGTACATGTTACCTCACATGTATCATTTTAAATATAACATCTTTACAGTTTAAAATGCTTCTTACATTTTTGAACATAAATAGGCCACAATGTGTGTAGACATTAGACACATAAATAGAAGGCATAATGTGTGTAGGTAACAGGCAGGTATGGCCCGGGCACTTGACAGGCCTGTAAAGTGCTGAATACACAGGGGTGATCTTCAGTATGCCGAATGTCGGGATCCCGGCGCACAGTATACCGGCGCCGGAATGCCGACACCCGGCATACCGACATATATTCTCCCTCGTGGGGACTATGATGCTGGTAGTTGGAAAAATGGCCCTCAGAATAGTGAGGAGGATACACTGGATAAGGGTGCGGATGGTGTAATCTAGACACCAGTGCCTCTCTGTTCTCCGTAGAAATGCGTTCATGCATACCCACAAGTTGCGTGAGAAATACATTTTGTAACTTTCTCGTTGTCAAAAAAGCGTTGGAGTCGGGCATCCTCCTGTGCCTGCATTTCAGCATCGGAATCTCGCAGCTGACTGACCGGGATTCTTGTCATTATGCGCGTAGCTTGCTCCATCTTTGAAGTTTTTTTCTTCCGTTCAGGTACGTCAAAGACTAGAAATGGAGGGAAAACAACAAATGTAAAAAATCAGATAGCAGTTATGTCAGCATATATGTGCTTGAGGCCTCCTGCGCACTAGCTAGCACTTGCGTCAAGACAAGGATATCATGTATGATGGAAGTGCGCAACTGTACAAACACTGCATGCTATGCACGATGTATCCTTTCTAAAGGATAATTTGTGCTGTTTGTGTAGGTGTGTACAGGCCTATGATGTTGCCAGCAGTCATTATTACTCACAAATGGTCTAACAGCTAATGTTTCTTTCTGATATTGATGAAATACATGACAGACAGGAACTGAATGTGTACCGCAGCATTTAAAAATAATAACCAGTTCAAACAACATCATTGTGGAATACGGCCCATATATTGTATACTGGATATTAAATAAAACAAAAATCTTAAGTGTGTGTAAAATAAAAACAAAAACAACTTACTGTTCCTATGCAACTTTGGGGTCTCAGTCTGCGCAGAAGTCGGAGTCCCTGTGCTGCTTCTACTGGCATCGACCTCAATAGTTTTGGTGACTGGGTCCCCCACAGCAGCGATCGGATCAGTTTAGCTGATCTCAGTGATGTCATCACAGAACATTGGTGGCGTCGGTGGAATGGATTGGCTGTTCTCCTGGGTAGCGCTTCGTAAGGACGCACAACTGGACGATGAAATGGAAATAGGATTAACCAGTGCAGAAATGCCAAAAACTTCATTGCACTGATCATAGTAAGCCCACTCCATTCTAGCAGCACCACTTTCCCTCCTTTTGTGGTCGTGAACTTTGTTGTAGTATTTTCTAAGAGCTTTCAATTTATTTACTACCTGCTGCTTTGTGCGCTCAATGCCCCTTGAGGTAAGTATCTTGGCAGTGTTGGTGTACACTGTGGTGTCCTTCACTGTCCCAGTGATCTGCTTCCGGATCTCCTCCTCCCCTCTAACAGAAAGCAGCTCCCGGATCACTTCCTCCTTCCGGTGCACCATGCTGTCTCTCTCATCCGTCTCCCCTGCAGCACAATTGTGACCTCAGACACAAGCACCAGTGCCACGCCCGCTCAGCCAATCAGAGAGACCCTGCTGCTCAGCCAATCGCCAGTGCCCCGCCAGCTCAGCCAGTAAGCTCTGTTAACCGCGACCTGTTTCTAAAATACCGGGTTGGACCCTTTCAGACAGCCGGCAAACCGTGTACGATCCGAGAAAAATCCAAGTAGAAACCTGGGTTGAAGTCCCGGAAATTCAGTCCCGTATTGACCCTTTCAAAATCCCAGTTCAACCCTTCCCGGTGCGGGAAATTACCGGGTTCTATTCTCTGTCTGAAAGGGATATTAAAGGATATTAGCATAGTCTGTGCTCTTTCAACGACTGTTCTATTTGCCCTTGCACTTATGCCTTTCAGCTCAGGCATGGTGGCATCTGATCATTCTCCACCAGCTCAGAGTTGATGCAGTTGTCAATCGTTGTTTGTGCCCCGTCAGCAGGGAAAAGGATATCACAGAAAAAATGCCCTTTGTAACTCTTTATCTCACTCCAACCAATTCCTGCCCCTGACTGATACAAACTTTTTCCTTCTTTGCCAGTAACTCCCTCTGGCCACATGCACTTTGGTGGTACTGTAAAAACTTCAGTGCAAATCAATAGGAATTTGCACTTTGTAAATTGATCTCTTGTTGATGGAAAACTCCTTGTAGGATTTTCATTTCAGTTAATTGTGGGGGAAATACTTCAGGTGGTTTATAAACAGGGTTGGACTGGCCCACAGGGGTACAGGGGAAACCACCAGTGGGCCCTACTGCCTGGGGGCCCGCCCGCTCCTCTAGGGAGACTGTGCTGTTACTAATCTGGTACATTATCATGCATGCACTACAGTATTTACTGTATATATTTGTCTAGGGGACCAACCCATGCAAAATGGTTAGGCAAACCAATGTGGTGGCTGGGCACACTCCTTCTAGAGACTGGCCACACCCCTAAACATGGGCCCCTACTACTGTATTCCCCCGGTGGGCCCTACATGCCCCAGTCCGACACTGTTTATAAATGATATGAGGTCGGTTTGGGGAGCTGTAAGTGGCAAGTAGCATTTTGTAAAAATCTTTTTCCGTTAGGCCCTTCAGTGTCTATTCATATTTTAGTTTACTGTATACGGCCCCATTGTACAGTATAATATTCAGAACTTAACACTGTCCTATGTGCTACATTCAATTTTTTTTCTCCAAAATGTCCTAATTTTTGGTGAGACAGTACCTGAGTTGCAGCCCTCAAAAGGGGCAAAACGTTTTTGGCAACGATTTTGGTTCCTCAAATAACTGGATGCCTTGGTGAGGATCTGGGAGTGGTTTGCATGGATCATGGGTGGGGCTTATTTTGTCCCTGTTCTGCAAGTATGAGCGTAGTACATTTTAGTAGCAAATGGAAAATATATTTTTTTAAAGTTTTCTCATGGGATTCATCTAACGTAATTGCAATCAAATATATTTATGGAACATTTGAAGACACGCTTTCACTGCAATGTGTCACAGTTAACGCTACAAATAACAATTATACATCCTGTTCTTATTGCCTCTCTACATAAGTTCTTCCCTATGGCTGTGCGCTGAACGTTTCTACCCCTAAATCTAAGTGCATCAGATGCATTTACAAGTGGTGGGAGAAGCACTTTACACCTTTGTCAGGGGGAGAGTTGCAATGCAAACCGAGGAGAGAGAAAAAGTAGAGTGAGAGATAAAGTGTAAACCAATCAGCTCTTAGCTGTCATTTTTGAACACAGCCTGTAACATGGCAGTTGGGAGCTGATTGGCTGGTACTTTATCTCTCTCCAAGGTTTTATTCATCTCACCCTCAGAGTCTTACAGTATGTAGATGAGAGGATAGTGTGAGGGAGAGGAAATTACTGTTGTGTGTAAACAAAGTGTCTGCAAGTCATGAGACATAAAGAATATATAGTATAATATGTACCATTGTTTCTCTGGTCCCCCTGGAGTGTGGAAGTTCCAGGTGGAGGTGAGAGTTGTGGCACCTTGAGTCACCTTTTACCACTGGGGGTGCAAAGCCTAAATGAAGCAATTTGCCTCTAATTGCATAATTGAACCTCTGGACCACACACTCCAGTGCAGAAGCAGGCAGAATCAACAAGGATGCCATCAGTGCCAGCCCGTGTCCTGGAAAGATGTGACCACTGAAGGGGCACAGCTGTGCCCTGTTGTGTTGTGCATACATATGGTGCACACAGTGTGGGTACATGGTCACACTCCCCCTGCAGTCATGAGCCCCAGACTGGGAAATATGTACCAGTAACCGCTCCCTCTTGGTAGCGCCTAGGGATCAGGGGACCTGTCTACTCGAGATCCAGGAGAGCTCATAAAAATTCTAGACTCCAGGAGAGTAGGCACGTTTGATGCAGGATACACAGTTGAACTTTTTGCTTTTGAACTATTGTGTAGGCTGCAGAGTTATGAAGAAGGGTGTTGGGCTTGGCCACAGACATGAGTTTTGAGGGTACATCTGAAGGTAGGTGTCACAACTGAGGGCCTGAGCTGACGGGAGGCAGCCTCAGTTGTAGGGGCTGAGATGTACCGGAACCTGGGAGGTTGTATCAGACCCCTGGACATGTAAGTAACATGAATAATAACTGCCCGAAGGCGTGACCACGACAACTTGGATAAAAGTCAATGATGTTTATTATGACAACTCCGCAACACAGCAGCAGTAAAAGAAAACGTAAAAGTCAGCAAAGAATAAATACAGTTCCTGGGTACTACAGGATGGCAGGAGCCACAGGGCACTGGTAGTGTGAGATAGTTCTTATGATCTTCTAGATGGAAAGTCCTTACCAGGCCCGACTGTAGCAATGGAGATAACCCAGGATTGTGCCAGCTGGTGTTCCAGGAAAAGCTGGGTTGCTGAAGATAAAACAGCTGCTGTGGATACTGGCTGGAACCAGACTGTTGTTAGCACGGAGTGGATACTGGCTGGAACCAGTTAAATAATAAATGAACTTGGGAGCGATGAAATATGAACTGAAATGTAGAACTTGAGAGCGGAGAAATAATAATACCGGTGGAGAGTGGTAAAGTGTAGAAAGGACACCGGCCCTTTAAGGGAAGCTGTACTCTGCTGGAAGCTGAGCTGGAAGCAGGTAAAGTTGTAGCTGGAAACAGATGAATCCACAATGGATTGGAGAGTCAGGCTACACCGCAGGTGGAATGCTGGTGCGGGTCTCTATGGTGGAAGTCTTGAGACAGGAGCTGGAACCTGGAAGACAATCACAGGAGAGAGACAAACAGGAACTAGGTTTGACAACCAAAGCACTGACGCCTTCCTTGCTCAGGCACAGTGTATTTATACCTGCAGCAAGGAAGGGATTGGCTAGGCAATTATGCAGATTATCAATACTGAGAACAGATTGGTGGAAATGATCAGCTGACAGAATCCAAGATGGCTGCGCCCATGCAGACACTTGGAGGGAAGTTTGGTTTGTAATCCATGTGGTAATGAAAACAGTAATGGCGGCGCCGGCCACCGGAGACAGGAGGCGCCAGGCTGACAGATGCACATCCAACCAAGCGGACACAGCGGAGGCCGCGGCTGACGTAATCGCCACTCAGACACTCTGCATGCAGAAGTTCAGGGACGGCTGCGGAGGCCGCGGGAGACGCCATGCCAGGTGTAATATGGCGTTTACTGTGACAGCGTCCCAGAGTGACAGGAGAGGATACAGGAATGTACACATCAGGATAACAGATGGGATCCGGTCCTGGAGCGCTGAGCCAGCCTTAGGAGGCATCTGATGGGTAAGAAATGGCGTCCAGATACCCGGATCGTGACAGCACCCCCCCCTTTAGGAGTGGCCCCAGGACACTTCTTTGGCTTTTGAGGAAACTTGGAATGGAATCTCCGGACCAAGGCAGGAGCATGGACATCAGAAGCATTGGTCCATGAACGTTCCTCAGGACCATAACCCTTCCAGTCAATAAGATATTGTAGTTGACCGTAACGGTGACGTGAGTCCAGGATCTTGGCCACTTCATACTCAACGCCTCGTTGAGTTTGGACTTTCGGAGTTGGAGGAAGTGAGGAATGAAACCGATTCAAGATCAGCGGTTTCAACAGGGAAACATGGAATGTCCTGGGTATTTTTAAGAAGGGAGACAACTGGAGTCTGTAAGCAACAGGATTGATGACTTGTTCAATCTTGAAAGGACCGATATAGCGAGGTGCAAACTTCATACTGGGAACTCTTAACCTCAAATTCTTCGTGGATAACCATACCCGATCACCCACCTTGAGAGCAGGAACTGCTCGACGCTTCTTATCCGCAAACTTCTTGTACCTGAACGATGCCTTGAGCAGAGCTGATCGTACGCTCTTCCAGATATTGGCAAACTGATGCAAGGTGATATCCACTGCGGGAACAGAAGTTGCTGGAAGCGGTTGGAACTCAGGGACTTTAGGGTGGAATCCAAAGTTAGTGAAGAATGGTGTTGAAGCAGATGAAGAATGATACTGGTTGTTATGACAGAACTCGGCCCAGGGAAGTAATTGAACCCAGTCATCTTGAGAGGAGGACACATAGATGCGGAGGAAGGCCTCCAAGTCCTGATTCACCCTCTCGGTTTGACCATTGGTCTGAGGATGGTAAGCCGTGGAAAACTTTAGCTTGACTTGGAGGACTTGACATAAACTTCGCCAGAATTTGGCTGTGAATTGAACTCCTCGATCTGAGATAATTTCTTCAGGAAGACCGTGGAGTCGGAAGATCTCTTGTATGAATACTTGAGCCAACTTGGAAGCTGACGGAAGACCGGTGAGAGGAATGAAGTGTGCCATCTTGGTGAACCGGTCAACTACCACCCAGATGGAATTGAACTTGTTGCACATGGGTAAGTCTGTAATGAAATCCATCGACAAGTGGGTCCATGGTCGACGGGGAACGGATAGTGGAACCAGTTGCCCCGCAGGCGACTGGCGGGATACTTTATGTTGGGCACACTTTGGGCAAGATGCAATAAACTCCAAGACGTCCTTTTTCAGAGTTGGCCACCAATAGGACCTAGAGATAAACTCCAGGGTTTTTTGGATACCTGTATGTCCGGCAAAACGGGAAGCATGGGCCCAATGCATGAGCTTCTTCCTTAGCATCGGCTTCACAAAACTTTTCCCTGATGGGGGCGTAGAGTCCATCCCTACCGTGGAGAATGCCAACGGATTTATAATAGGATGCTTGTCTGAAGACTCTGACTCATTTTCTTGCTCCCATGAGCGGGAAAGGGCATCGGCCTTGCGATTCTGAGAGCCCGGACAGAACTGGAGTTTAAAGTCGAACCTGGAAAAGAAAAGTGCCCATCTGGCCTGACGAGGGTTGAGACATTGTGCGCCCTTCAGGTATAAAAGGTTCTTGTGGTCTGTAAGTATGGTGATTGAATGAGAAGCTCCCTCCAACAGATACCTCCACTCTTCTAGAGCGAGCTTGATGGCTAGCAACTCCTGGTCGCCAATGGCATAGTTGCGCTCAGCTGGGGAGAACTTCCGGGAGAAGAAACTGCAAGGGTGTAAATGGCCATCTTTAGCCCTCTGAGATAACACCGCTCCTACTCCAACGGAGGAGGCATCCACCTCTAAGATGAAAGGAGAGTCGATGTCAGGCTGTTTCAGAACAGGCGCAGAGATGAACCTTTGTTTTAAAAGATGAAATGCTTGCATGGCTTCTTCAGACCACTTGGACGGGTTAGCACCCTTCTTAGTGAAAGCAGTAATAGGCGCCACAATGGTGGAAAAGTCTCGTATAAACTTTCGGTAATAGTTGGCGAACCCTAAGAACCTCTGGACCCCTTTGAGGGTTAAGGGTACCGGCCAATTTTGGATTGCTTGTAGTTTCTCAGGATCCATCTCTAGTCCGGAACCGGACACAATGTACCCTAGAAACGGAATGGACTTGACTTCAAAGACGCATTTTTCTAATTTGCAATAGAGATGATTGACACGGAGACGGGACAGAACCTCTTTAACCCAAAAACGATGTTCCTCTAAATCGTTGGCAAAAATGAGGATATCGTCTAGATAGACCACGACATGACGGTATAGAATGTCTCTGAAGATCTCATTGACAAAATGCTGGAAGACAGCTGGAGCATTGCTCAATCCGAAGGGCATGACGAGGTACTCATAATGTCCATCACGGGTGTTAAAGGCGGTCTTCCACTCGTCACCCTCACGGATCCGGATGAGATTGTATGCACCTCGCAAGTCCAGCTTTGTAAAGATGGTAGCTCCGCTAACTCTGTCAAAGAGCTCAGTAATCAGGGGTAAAGGATAACGGTTCTTGATGGTAATGTCGTTCAAACCTCTGTAGTCGATGCACGGCCGCAGACCACCATCTTTCTTTTTTACAAAAAAGAAGCCTGCGCCGGCTGGAGAAGAAGAAGGTCGAATGAACCCCTTTGCTAGGTTCTCTTTAATATATTCCTCCATAGAATGCGTCTCAGGCAGAGACAACGGATAAGTTCGGCCTCGAGGTGGAACCTTCCCTGGAACGAGATCAATCGGACAGTCCCATTCTCTATGAGGAGGAAGGATATCAGCAGAAGCTTTACTGAACACATCCATGAAATCTTGATATGGAGGAGGTGGAACATCAGACGACCTGGGGGAGGAAGAACAGACAGGCAATACTTTAAACAAACATGTCTCAGCACAGGAGGAACCCCATGCCAGGATTTGCGTAGTCGTCCAATCAATTGTAGGATTGTGAAGACGGAGCCATGGAAGGCCCAGGACCACAGGATGTGTGGCTCTTGGAATCACTAAAAAAGAAATAAGTTCAGAATGAAGAACTCCCACTCTCAGACGAACTGGTAGAGTCCTTAAAGAAATAACTGCATCAAAAATTTTGCTGCCATCCACGGCAGTTAAAGAAATGGACGAAGGAAGTCTCTCGGTGGGTAGGGACCACCGTTTAACATAGGCTTCGGTAATAAAGTTCCCAGCTGCTCCGGAATCAAGGAGGGCAATGACGTTCCGATAACGTTGAGCAACTTGAAGCGAGACTGGGAGATTACAATCTTGAGGAGATGGAGAGGAGATCATTACTCCTAGCCGGCCCTCTCCTTGGCGAGCTAGGATTTGGAGTTTCCCGGACGTTTGGGACAGGCATTAATGGTGTGAGACGGAGCTGCACAATAGAGACAGAGGAACTCGGAGAGACGTCTTCGGCGCTCAGCAGGAGTTAAACGGGAACGGCCAAGTTGCATGGGCTCATCTTTAGATGGTGACAGTTGATGAGGAGGAGGAGCAGAAGATTTTGGAGCAGATGATCTTCCACGCTCAGTTGCTCTCTCTCTGAAACGTAAATCAACTTTCGTGCAGAGTGAGATTAGCTCATCTAACTTAGAAGGTAAGTCTCTGGTAGCTAACTCATCTTTAATACGCTCAGATAAGCCATGCCAGAATGCAGCATACAGGGCCTCGTCGTTCCATGCCAGTTCGGATGCCAGGATCTGGAACTGTATCAGATATTGTCCTACAGTACGTGACCCCTGGCGTAAACGGAGAATCTCGGATGAAGCTGAGGTTACCCGGCCTGGCTCGTCGAAGATGCGCCTGAATGTTGACACGAAGGCAGTGTAGGAAGATAGCAGGGTGTCGGACCTCTCCCATAACGGTGATGCCCAATCAAGGGCTGAGCCACTGAGAAGAGAAATAATGTAGGCAATTTTTGTACGGTCACTGGGAAAATTGCCAGGTTGTAGCTCAAACTGAATCTCACACTGGTTGAGAAATCCCCTGCAGAATCTTGGAGATCCGTCAAATTTTGCTGGCGTTGGAAGATGAAGACGTGGAGCAGAAATGGGTAAGGTGGGTGGGGTTATAGCTGGAGTCACTGTGGTTGACGCACCAGACGCGCCTGATCCACGGAGAGTTGTCTGAATCCCATCCAGCCGAGTAGAGAGATCCTGGAGACAGCGGATGATGTGGCCCTGTGCAGCCTCCTGATGTTCTAGTCGGGCTGCCAGTTCTTGCATCGGCCTGGCCGCTTGATCCTGGTCTCCGGCTGGATTCATTAGGTCAGTGCTTACTGTCACAACTGAGGGCCTGAGCTGACGGGAGGCAGCCTCAGTTGTAGGGGCTGAGATGTACCGGAACCTGGGAGGTTGTATCAGACCCCTGGACATGTAAGTAACATGAATAATAACTGCCCGAAGGTGTGACCACGACAACTTGGATAAAAGTCAATTATGTTTATTATGACAACTCCGCAACACAGCAGCAGTAAAAGAAAACGTAAAAGTCAGCAAAGAATAAATACAGTTCCTGGGTACTACAGGATGGCAGGAGCCACAGGGCACTGGTAGTGTGAGATAGTTCTTATGATCTTCTAGATGGAAAGTCCTTACCAGGCCCGACTGTAGCAATGGAGATAACCCAGGATTGTGCCAGCTGGTGTTCCAGGAAAAGCTGGGTTGCTGAAGATAAAACAGCTGCTGTGGATACTGGCTGGAACCAGACTGTTGTTAGCACGGAGTGGATACTGGCTGGAACCAGTTAAATAATAAATGAACTTGGGAGCGATGAAATATGAACTGAAATGTAGAACTTGAGAGCGGAGAAATAATAATACCGGTGGAGAGTGGTAAAGTGTAGAAAGGACACCGGCCCTTTAAGGGAAGCTGTACTCTGCTGGAAGCTGAGCTGGAAGCAGGTAAAGTTGTAGCTGGAAACAGATGAATCCACAATGGATTGGAGAGTCAGGCTACACCGCAGGTGGAATGCTGGTGCGGGTCTCTATGGTGGAAGTCTTGAGACAGGAGCTGGAACCTGGAAGACAATCACAGGAGAGAGACAAACAGGAACTAGGTTTGACAACCAAAGCACTGACGCCTTCCTTGCTCAGGCACAGTGTATTTATACCTGCAGCAAGGAAGGGATTGGCTAGGCAATTATGCAGATTATCAATACTGAGAACAGATTGGTGGAAATGATCAGCTGACAGAATCCAAGATGGCTGCGCCCATGCAGACACTTGGAGGGAAGTTTGGTTTGTAATCCATGTGGTAATGAAAACAGTAATGGCGGCGCCGGCCACCGGAGACAGGAGGCGCCAGGCTGACAGATGCACATCCAACCACGCGGACACAGCGGAGGCCGCGGCTGACGTAATCGCCACTCAGACACTCTGCATGCAGAAGTTCAGGGACGGCGGCGGAGGCCGCGGGAGACGCCATGCCAGGTGTAATATGGCGTTTACTGTGACAGCGTCCCAGAGTGACAGGAGAGGATACAGGAATGTACACATCAGGATAACAGATGGGATCCGGTCCTGGAGCGCTGAGCCAGCCTTAGGAGGCATCTGATGGGTAAGAAATGGCGTCCAGATACCCGGATCGTGACAGTAGGTATGCTGGGTGAGTGATGGAGCAGTGGAAGGGCATGCATTCTGGAGGATAAAAGAAGCACAGGAGAAATCCTTGAGTCAGGCTAGGGAGGAGGTGAACAGGTACAGTAGCAGTCATGGGAAGAGAGAAGAGGATAGGGATTGGGTATGAGGCTGGAGATGTATGAGGGAGATGAGTGGTTGAGGGTTTTGAAGGTGATTTAGAGGAGTTTGAATTTAATTCTAAGAGGAACAGTGAGTCAGTGATGTGTGTAGCAGAGGGGTAGCAGAGGTGTAGCAGAGGTGGAGAGTCACAAGAAGAAAATGAGACGTGTTGCAGCATTAGGGATAGACTGAAGGCGGCATTGCACAGTGGTGGTAGGGCCATGATGATGCAGACCTGATTGTTAAGCCTTTCCAAACTTGCTCATGGGATCTACTGCACAGGTGGTCCAAAAAGAAGACCAATATGCTAAAAGTAGTATTCTAAAGTTATGTTGCGTTTAGTCTCCTTTAGGGTTGGGTTTAATTGTGAACATGTGGGATCATTTAAACTGCCTGTAGAACATTTGCTTTATATGTTTGCCACTGGAGTGTTTTATCATCTTGTGTAAAGGTTTCCAAGAAACTCAGCTGATAAAGTACAACAGGAAGATGCAAAATTGCGCTGTCAGTATAATTATAGTATTAGAGACATTCTCTGCCAGGCCTGAGATGTTATAAAAGTAAACTGCATTTGCAGAGAGGAAATCAGACTGTACAAACATTTCCTAATCCTCAAGCGCTGACATCTCGCCCCTCAAACCCAAGACACAGAAATGTAGAAGCACCAGCACAAACCAGAGCTTGTGACATCACCAAATGCATTTTTTAAAAATAATAAGATAGTTTTGACTTATATTATCCTGTATGCACCGAAATAAAAGAATACAACTTTTCAGGTTAGTGTCCCTTTAACAAGTACTTTATAATGGCAATACTATAGAACCAGTCTTCATCATGTTCAGGGCTCACGTCACGTCCTGCTGGTGGGTGTAATGACCCATGCACACCTTGATTGTGTAATCAGTATAAACGGACCTAACAAGAAGCTGCCTTTGAAAATACTAAGCTACTGTAATATCTGGAGCCGTCAGCCTGCTCTGCATTCATATATCATATGTGCAGAGAATGCATTTTAATGTGGAAAGAAAAGTAGATTGTGATTCTATAACATGTTCACCTGTCCTTCGCCGACAACAGGTGAAAGTTGTAGTACCTGTCTAACAGGTCACCACAGTCCGCAAGATTACCTTTTCTGGAAACCAGTCATATTGTTGTCCTGCTGTGTTTATTAGGCATGTTTGTTGCTATTTTACTTTGCAAGGAATTATGTATCTATCGATGAATCAATAGTTTGTTATTTTGTCCGTTTTCCAAATACAGTGGAATGCCAATAATCTGAAACGCCAATTAACTATTTACATACTGTATGTAGTTACACTTTTCAAAATCTGTTGTTTGTATTGTAAAATTCATCATTTTGTTTTATTATTTTCTGATTATTTATAAAGATGAGCGGGTTCTGGTCCCTGAGAACCGAACCCACCGAACTTCACGCTCCAAGTCCGGATCCGAGTCCGGCTCGGGACTTCCCGCCAGACTCGGAAACCAGAACGAGGCAAAACGTCATCATCCCGCTGTCGGATTCTCACGGGTTTTGGATTCGATATAAGGAGCCGCACGTCGCCGCCATTTTCACTCCAGTCCTGGAGAGTGTAGAGAGAGGACGTGTCTTCAGTGTCTGTGCTGGAAAGTGGGGTGGCACCCTGCTCTTTTGTAGCAGTCCAGTGGTGGTGGCTTGTGCTGCATCAGTCCAGTCACAGTGGTGGTGTCCTGTTTATACAACATAAGGGTGGGTGGGAGGGCCCAAGGACAATTCCATCTTGCACCTTTTTTTTCTTTCATTTTTCTTTGCGTCATGTGCTGTTTGGGGAGTAGTTTTTGGAAGGGCCATCCTGCCTGACACTGCAGTGCCACTCCTAGATGGGCCAGGTATTTGTGTCGGCCACTTGTGTCGCTTAGCTTAGTCACACAGCGACCTTGGTGCGACTCTTTTTTTTTTTTGCATCATGTGCTGTTTGGGGACTATTTTTTTGAAGTGCCATCCTGTCTGACACTGCAGTGCCACTCCTAGATGGGCCAGGTGTTTGTGCCGCACACTTGGGTCGCTTAGCTTAGTCATCCAGTGACCTTGGTGCAACCTTTTGGCCTAAAAACAATATTGTGAGGTGTGAGGTGTTCAGAATAGACTGGAAATGAGTGGAAATTAATGTTATTGAGGTTATTAATGCCGTAGGCTCAAAATTACCCCCAAATTCTGTGATTTTTGTGGTTTTTATGTTTTTTCTCAAAAATCATCCAGATCCAAAACCAAAACCCAAAAGGGTGGTTTCGGCAAAACCAATTCAGATCAAAAACACGAGCGGGGAACCAGATCCAAAACCAAAACACGAAAACTGCCCGCCGCACATCTCTAATTATTTATTTGGTGACACATTGGGGGTGATTCAGATCTATTCGCTGGGCTGCTAATTTTGCTGTGCTGTGTTCATATAGTCGCCGCCTCCAGGAGGAGTGCAAATTCGCCGTGCAAGTGTGCGATCCTATGTATATGCCAAGCTGCTAAAATCCACTTTGTGCAGTGTGTGCGTAGCCCAGGACTTACTCCTCCAGTGCGATCACAACAGGCTGATTGGGGCCGGAGCTGACGTCCGACACCCTCCCTGAAAACACTTGGCATGCCTGCGTTTCTCCAGACACTCCCAGTACACGGTCAGTTGCCACCCACAAATGGACTCTTCCTGTCAATCACCTTGCCAATGCCCGTGCGATCGGAGATTTTGCACCATCCTGTTGCTGACCGGCGATGCCCTTTGTTGCTGTCCGATGCACATGCGCATTGCGGTGCATACGCATGCGCAGTTAGTACCTGGTCGCCCGCTGTGAGAAAACGCACTGCAGTGATCAGGTCGGCCAATTAATCTGGATAATCAGCCATTTTCCCAGTAATTTTCCTAATGTGCATGCACACAATGCCGGGGAAATGGCAAACGTGTAATTTTCCTTGTGATTTATGCAGTGCTACTGCTGCCGACGTGGAACTCCGGCGGGTAAGTATTAAAATAAATGGGTGCAGGATGTGTGGTGTGGGCCCCCCTGGACTTTGAGGGCTCTTGTGCACCGCACACTACACCCATTATAAAGGGCCCTACACACTTGCCGATGTGTGCGGGCGATATGAACGATCTCGTTCAGTAATGAATGAGAAATCGCTCATGTCACTCAGTGTGTATGTACCAACGATGAACAATGCGCGGCCCGCGGTCATTCATCGCTTTGCAATGCAAGTCAATTTGGACGATGATCAATCATCATTCAGATCGATCATCATCACAATTGAATGCTTCGGCAAGTGTGTAGGGCGCTTAAATACACCAGTGCACTTGGCCCATCTATCTAAGGTCATTAAAGGTAGAACCGTCTATACCTTACATTTCATCTACCTATATGCCATTTGTTTGTAATTTACAGAAAAGGATGTCAATCCTGATATTTCATAAATATAGATTTTGTTTTTTTGTTTTTTAAGCCCGAGGTGTGTAGGGTCTAGTATGGTATGCCGGCAGTTGAGCTCCCGGCGACCAGCATACCGGCGCCGGGAGCCCGACCGCCGGCATACCGACAGTATGGCAAGCGTAAATGAGACCATGCGGCCACGCTGTTTTATTCTCCCTCCAGGGGGGTCGTGGACCCCCACGAGGGAGAATAAGTGTCGGTATGCCGGCTGTCGGGATTCCGGCGCCGGTATAATGTGCGCCGGGATCCCGACAGCCGGCATACTGAAGACCACCCTGTCGTGTAGTGTAGTGCAAAAACCATGTTGGGGTCAGGGGACTTTGGACCCTTTCCAAAAGAAGCAGGGCCTCATTACTTCCCATCCCCAAGGCCCAATGAGGGGAAGAGAGAATTTTCAGGTCCCCCCTTACTGAATCTTGGAGGAACCCCTTGAATACTCAGCCCTTAGGGGGCAATGGTCTTCAGGCTTCCCTCTGTCTCATGGCTCAGGGGTACCCTTTTTTCCCCAGGGTTGGCCAAAGCTTCCTCCTGGGGAACAGATCCTTCAGCTCTCTCCAAAAGGAGGGATCCTCAGGAGCCTAGTGGAAAGGGAGGCCCAGTAGGTTATTTTGTCCATCTAGGCATGGTGTGAGGGAACATTGTTCATCATGATACTGGTTCCAATCAATATATTACAGTTATATACTACATAATATATTATATAATAATATACATAATATACTATATAATATATTACAGTCCTCATAAAGATATGTGCTTTACATTACTCAAGAATCACCAATGTGGCTCAATCAAAGTCCATGAAGCAAATACAGTAAGTCCTTTGTAATATACAAATGATTTAAAGCTATAACCGGTCACTGTAATGAATTAACGGAGGAACCAGGTTATTTGCAAAAAAAAAAGAAGAAATGAACAACTAATAGGACAACACAGAAACATTTTAATTTAACTTCAACAGATCTCACCCAAAACTCCACGAAAACGTTACAAACTCACAAAAAAAACCCCAAAAAGGTGAGGTTAAAAGTGCAAACAAACGTGAAAAAATAAAAAATACATAAATAGGCTCCAGCCCAGAGGCTGGGGAAAATAAAAAAAATTGTCCTTGTTCGAACCAGAAGGCCAGGGCAAAGGAAAAATAGTGCAGCCTGAAAATAAAGTGCAGTGCAAAGTGTCGTAATAGTGCAAAGATGGCTCCTAACGCCGGTGCATATTCAGGTACCTCTGGCTCCGGAGGTACCAGGGGCACATAGCACCTCGGGCTTCAAGCTGGCAGCCTCTTGGCCACTATAATGGCCAGAGGATCAAGCAATAGTCCATCACCTACTGGAGATGCCTTTAAGCTCACCAGCATACTTGAACGTCTACACTTGACCTTAGCCAAAAGGAAGAGAATGCTACTACTACTACTACTAATAATAATAATAATACTATATGCAAGCCATATACACTCTGCAACAACAGAACAATTTCCTAATACCATCTTTAAAAACTGTGAGTTACACGGTCAGTGCTAAATGATGGGTGGCCAGAGGAGTCATATCCCCCAGAGAGGGGCAGGGTGTGATGGCCATCGGGTGTGTGGTGCACATGGGCCCCAGAGTAAAGTGTGGCCGCATCTCTCCAAGAAAATGGAGTCCCTCCTGTCATAAAACACCTATGCTCCCAGAGGAGCCTGGGGAAAAGCCTCCATGTCTCCTACTGCACCCTGTCCTTCTGTAATGGGAGTATGGTTGATGGTGCAAATCAACCTCAAAATCTTCAGCACCTGGGAGGAAAATAAAAATCGACTTGCATCTTTTGCATTCCAAACAAATGGATTGACATGGACTGACATGCTTTTTTAGTTCTCTAGGTTTAGAATCCTGCCTGGAGAGCAGCAGAGGTGTAGCTGTACCTGTACTGAGCACACTGTGTCACATTCCATGCCTTTGTGATGACTGCGCACCATGGATCAAGCCTAGGTCTCTTGTTTGTTCTCATCTGAGCAATAGAATTGTTCTTGTTTTGAAATTCCCCCAGGGCAGGGAGACACAGCTGTGAGCTGCATGTTATTTCCTTACAAGGTGGCCCGGCCCTGAATGGGTTAAGGCCAGGAATCTGCCTCTTTCCTTAGTAGGAGGTGTGATGTCAGGTTTGGGGGAGGAGAGCTTCCTACACCTGTGTCAATAGGTAACTCACTTGCTCTATGTGCTGTAGCAGAAACAGGAGGTGGTAGCAACTGCGAAGAGGAGATTTACAACGGTCTAGGAGAGGCCAATTCAGGTATGAAACTAGAGATATTCACCACGTCTTCATTTACATACAGGTCTCACGCGTGTTTAAGGCATTCTGCACATATGTTGCTTTATAGATAACATGTATATTAATTCTGTTTATATTTATAATTATAAAATATGTAAAATGTAGAAGTAAGTATGTTATATCATATTATTCAAAAAGTAGCGAGATGCTGACGAGATTGTTTTTAAATAACTTTTCATTTTGTATTATTATTATTATTATTATTATTATTATTATTATTAATGAAACAGAACATTATTGTAATGCTTTAAATAGTGTGTATTTAACTTGATAATTTTTGTTCTAGAAGTGTGTTACAGAGGTAGTAAATACGGGATCAATTCAATTAGGTGCAAAGGGGGCGTCTAGTCACTCGCGAGGCCAAGAACCTCACCCCCTAATTGAATTGACTCTTCTAAGTATTGGCTTAAACAGCGGGATATAATTGCGTCCAAAACATTGCCTTGCAAGTGATTCGCCCTTTTAAAAAAAACATCCGAAATCGGCCAGCTGCCCGCACCTCCAGCTATCTCGGACGCCGTTACTTCCCGCCGAAAGCGTTTTTATGAATGATATAGTGTTTTGTTCACGGTAATATCTGCATTTTTAAAATAACTCATTCTTTTTATGGCTGAAGCTTTAAATTTTGACTTTATTTACTGCGTATGAAATGTTCCTTAATGTGGAACGGCTCTTAACTTTTTGAAGGCTATTGTCCTGTGTCGTAAATAAATACAAAAATAAAGGAAAAATTATACATTTTGTATCACTTAGAAATCGCATGACAGAATAAATGAAGCATACATCCGTATGATAACTGATAAATGTCTGTTGGTATCAACAATTTAACAAAGGTTTAAAAATACGTATGGTTATCTGCTGTTATTGGCTATTGGCTACTTTCCTGAAAAGGACATAGATAATGACAGACTTTTTCCGTTAAATGAAGTGCCGTAAAGGAGTAATCAGTTGATGGGATTTGTATTTCTTTCCCACCAATTCAAATCAACAATCTCCGAGAATAAAAATAATCTGGATTCGATTTCATTCCAAAGGGACTGTAGAAAGAAAAGACTGATTACTGTAGATTTCTGTCTTCACGCATTAGATCCTTTGTGATCTGGTCATTCACAGTGATTAGGAAGCGGATCTGTTTTTCCATCCAGATTAGTCTGTTCCGCGATCAGACCTCCGGGTCTAAATGTTTGTTGTCAGATTTATTTTTGTGACTTTTTCTTTTAGATATTAGACGTGGTTTTTTTTTTTTTGTGATTTCAGTTTTAGAGGTTTTAAAACAGATTTTCTGCACTTTACGTTTGATTATTTGATGACTACCCTGTTATCTGACACAAAATATTCTCTGTTTGTCCTGTGTAAATAACACCTGACCTTGGACTGCAGTTACTTGTTGAGATATAGGGTATATATATTGGCGTTGTTTACGTTTGTGGAGTGATAGTGCCGTGGTTTTGTGATTAGGTAGTGGAAAGATTGGATGTGCGATCACACTGGGTGGTGTGCGGTCATTGGAAAATAATGCACGGTCGTGATTTAGGCTCCTGTTCACTATGATCCGCAATTCAAATGGGGTTGTAGTGTGATCTTTTTTTGCCTAAATTCGCATTGCGAATTTAGTAAATTTCACTTGAATGGATCAATAATCTCACACAGGGACAGAGCTTGCGAGAAAAGGCTGTCCCTGCGAATCTTCTCCGCACTCTTCTCACAGTGAGAGAGTCTCCACGGACGCAAACCCCCACCCCCTGCCGCTGTCCCCCCTCCCACCTCCGGCAACACTGCCCCCCCCCCCCCCCCCCCACACACACACACACACACACCACCGCTGGCTACCTCCGCTCTATCTGTCCGAGCAGAGTAGGAGTTGAGGAAATGGGGGCAACCCCGCTTGACACCATGTCCAGGTGGCGCTGTTATCGCAGGGCTCCCTCCGGTATTTGTTCACAATTCCTCTTAGTAAATTTGGGCAGATCACATTTCCCATTACAAGAATGGGAAATGAGATATTGCTTAATTATTTATTTTACATGAAAACTGCTCCAAAAGCCCTTTAATACATTAGGGTGATACTAAAATAATGTGACTCTAAAATAATCTGTCATTTTGACATACCATTATATATATATATATATATATATATATATGTATATATATGTATGTATGTGTATATATATATATATATATATTACTGTGCAGCATTTGTAACAAAACAATAAGTAAGGGAGGATACACACGGGGCGAATTTTGCTTCATTTCTAAAGGGGGGTACACACGGAGAGATCCCTACTTAAAATCTAAGCAATCTGACTAGATTGCTTCGATTTTAAGCAGGGATCTCTATGTGTGTACCCCCCAGCGATAGCGATGTGTGGCCCCGCGCATCGCTATCGCAGGTGCTAGATTGAGCCAGGCTCAATCTAGCGGGTCGCTCACTTCAGCGCTATTTGAAGTGAGCGGCCCCCAGTCCCCTCCTCCTTGCTCAGCACATCGCGCTGTGCTAAGCGGGGGGAGAGATGTGTGCTAAGCAGTCTGTGATAGATCGCTCAGCACACATCTCTCTAGTGTGTACCCCCCCCATAGCAATCTGACTAGATTGCTTAGAAAAGAAGCATACATCGCTCTGTGTGTATCTAATCAGTGTGTATCTAATCAGGTCGCTCACATACCCTCCAACATTTTACACTTAAAAACCGGTACAAATAAGGAAACCGGTACAAAGCCCTTTTTGGCCGGTACAGACCTTAAAAAAACGGTACTGTACCGGCCAAAAAGGTACAGTTGGAGGGTATGCGCTCACTTCACCACTGTGGAAGTGAGCGCCGTCCTCCCCCGTCCAGTCAGCACACATCTCACCGTGTGTACCCCTCTCTAGGATGACTGTAATTGTGCACAATCTCAGAGATAGTGGTCTTAGCATTGATTAGTAAAGGTTCATACACATGTAATAAAATGGTTGCCTCTATGTTCCCTTCGTGATCAGGACCAGGAAGTGACATAACGAGAGGGAAGTAGATAACTTCAGCCCTTACTGCACCTAAATGTTTTCTCCGTTCTCCGTTCGTTTGAGGTTATTTTGTTTTTTCTATGCACCACTGGACCGTCGCGGGCTCTGTGTCTCGGTCCGCTCCGTTCGCCACAGACTACTATTCCAAATAGTTGGTGACATGGACCTAGGGGCTTATGGAAAAGGTCCTCTCCATGAAGAGAAACTAGACACTACCATAATAAAACAGTCCCAATGTCCCATCACGTTCACAAAAAATGAATGAATACATAAATAGAAGTAAACCAATCAGCATTTTAGGAGCAAAACTTAACTGCTCTACATTAATTAAATGGATTGTTGTAAAGCGATAGGAGGTTGGACTTATGATGTATATACTTTTGCGCAGTGCGCCTCTTGATATTTCCCCGCCTCTGTGTACTCCTGGACCCATTTCTGGTTTTCCAAGACATAAACTTAGATTGTAAAGTACAGCAGGAGTGGACCTTGTTGTGCACTGGGCAGAATGTGACAGCATACTGGAGCAAAAAACAAGGTATAATGTATTGAACATGGAGAGTAGTTGATAAATTAGACCCAGGGAGACATAATGGTAGATGTCAGCCTTAATGCATAGGACAGGAATAGGAAAGCATTTTATGCCCTGATACAGTAAGATACAGCTTGTAGGACATATAATACAGAGGCGTCACCGGGGTCTGCTGACACCCGGTGTGCACTCTGTATCCCCCTCGTGTGCCTCCGGAAAGGGGGCATGGTCTATTTTAAAGGGGCGTGGCCTCAGCTGGAATCCTGATGACGTCACTCCAGTGCGCCCTCTATATCCACCCGCAGATGCGTCTGTCTGAAAAGGGGACATGGTCTAACATGAAGGGGCGTGACCTTAAGGGGAATCCCGCTTAGATCACCGATTAGAGGTGCTGGACTGCCCCCTGGAGACTAGTGCCTGCACTGCTGGCTCCTCCTCTGGCGCTGCAGGAGAATGTCACATTGCAGCACCCGGCTCCTGTCCCTGTGGAGAAGGCGGCACCCTCCTTCTGACATCACTGATATAATATATGCCTGCAGTGGAAGGCTGCATTTATTCAACTTTCTGTAATGGAACACGTCACCTAAATGGCTCCACGCAATACGCAAGTGACCAACTCTAGTATTCTTTATTTATATGGCGCCAGAAGGGGTCTACAGGGCCTTCCGTACAAAGTACTTAAACAGAAACAGTATGACCAAATAAGATCAAGGACCTGCTTTATAAACCTGTCTGTATCAGCGGTCATAATACCCAAACAAGTATCATGGTGGCAGCACCCAAAGATTTAGGGGGACATGTACTAAGCAGTGATAAAAGTGGAGAAGTGAGCCAGTGGAGAAATTTCCCATGTTAACCAATCAGGTGCTCCATACAATTGTATAGTATGCAAATTAGAATTGTTAAGTCAATGCTGATTGGTTGCCGTGGGCAACTTCTCCACTGGCTCACTTCTCCACTTTTATCACTGCTTAGTACATTTCCCCTTCAGTTCAGTTGTATGCAGTGGGCAGGAGATAAGTGAGGGAAGAGGTCCATGCTCGTGAGAACTTAGGGGTCTATTTACTAAGCCTTGGATAAAGTCTCTGGAGATAAAGTACCAGCCAATCAGCTCCTAACTGCCATGTCACAGGCTGTGTTTGAAAATGACAGTTAGGAGCTGATTGGCTGGTACTTTATCTCCAGAGACTTTATCTCCATCCATCCAAGGCTTAGTAAATAGAAAACCCAGTCTCAATATGGATTTTTTTTTTTACATGTATAATACAGTCCCATTTTTTTATTTATTATAATACAGTCCCATGGCAAAGGTGTATTCTTCTATTCATAACTTCTAAAAAGAAATACATAATTTTTTCAGTAAACCTGCTTTAAAATACAGCTGCTATGGTCACTGGTATTGCAGAATGTGATACAGTAATAGTTTATAAATATAAAAGTCAAAGCTTCATTATAACGATATATTTTTTAATCTGCGGCTTTTGAAACTTTATTGCTGGTTGTCTTTAATACAACATTTAACTGTAAAAACCTTCCATAATAAATCAAACACTTAAATAACCTCCCTTAAGTGTTGTTTCTCTGGATCACTTCTACATGCAAAAACGTTTATAATTAAAGCAGTCCATTTGTACAATGGGGGTCATTCCAAGTTCGCTCGTTGCCGATTTTCGCTATGCTGCGTTTTGCTGCTAAATGCGCATGCGCATGGTACGCAGCGCACATGCGCTAAGTTATTTAACTAAAAACTTAGCAGTTTTGCTGGTGTTCGTGCGACGCTTTTCAGTCTCACTGCTGATCGGTAAATGATTGACAGGAAAGGGGCGTTTCTGGGTGGTAACTGAGCGTTTTCCGGGAGTGTGCTAAAAAACGCAGGCGTGTCAGGGAAAAACGCGGGAGTGTCTGGAGAAACGGGGGAGTGGCTGGCCGAACGCAGGGCGTGTTTGTGACGTCAAACCAGGAACTAAACGGACTGAGCTGATCGCAATCTGTGAGTAGGTCTGGAGCTACTCAGAAACTGCTAAGAATTATTTATTAGCAGTTCTGCTAATCTTTCGTTCGCTATTCTTCTAAGCTAAGATACACTCCCAGAGGGCGGTGGCTTAGCGTGTGCAATGCTGCTAAAGGCAGCTAGGGAGCGAACAACTCGGAATGACCCCCATTGGCCAATTCATTGGATATTTCATCTATCGTGCTTCTCTACTGTGAGAGGAAAAAGGTGGGTGTGGGGGGGGGGGGGGGGTAGACCAGGACTGCACACCCTATTTTTAAACATTAGAGGTACTACCATGCTGAGGCTTCTAGTACCACACAAGAAAAAGGAAAAATGCAGGTGCACACTCTAAGCAATAAGAATACTTATAGTCTTAACATGAGTATGAGTGCTTAGAGTGTGCACAAGCAATTTTCTTTCTCTTACATAGAAAGAAAATTGCTTGTGCACACTCTAAGCACTCATACATATAAGAGGCTCTTGATACTTTATAAGAGTGCTATCCCTTTTCAAGCAATATGTCATGATGGGTCTTGCAGCACATTTGCATCACAGATTGTGCCCATTCCGGTGCCTGGTGACTGGTGGCGGTGCCCCTCATTTACTTCCTCCTTTGAGCACCTCTACTTAGCGGACACCAGGATAGTAATCTTATGTGTGTCTCTACTTAGATGCATGATTTTGGCTGTACACCTGTGACATCAATCAACTGGCTTTAATCCCTCTCTGCCTGTCTTCCTGTACCTGTTTGCACTGTTAGTTATTTGCATATCCTGTATGACTTACTGTGTATTGGCTCGTTGCAACCGCATACTGTACGTCTGTCAGTCACTCTTGCCTTTTTCTTATTAGTTATTCACATAGTAACATAGTAACATAGTAACTAAGGTTGAAAAAAGACAATTATCCATCGAGTTCAACCTATTTGTGGTCTCCTATGTAGTCTTATTATAGGACTAGTTATTTTTATGTTCGGACTAGTTATATTAACTATAATGCATGCCTACGCACCATAACCCTGAATATCTTTATCCAATAGAAATTTATCTAACGCTTTCTTAAAGGTGTTGACTGAGTCCACAGTTACTACTCTCTCAGGCAGGGAATTCCAAACACGTATTGTCCTTACTGTGAAAAAACCTTTTCGCCTCAATGTGCGGAAACTCTTCTCCTCTAACCTAAGCGAGTGACCACATGTCCTCTGTGCTGATCTTATAGAAAACGGGTCCCTCCCAAGCTCTGTGTATTGACCCCTTATATATTTGTAGATGTTGATCATGTCCCCTCTTAGTCTCCTCTTTTCCAATGTAAACATGCCTAGCCTTGCAAGCCTTTCCTCGTATCTTATATAGCGCAGCATATTCCATTGCGATTTACCAGTTATAAACCTGTGCTCCCTGCCCCATGATCTTGGACAAGTTACGGACTCTGACATTGTGCTGTCAGTCCTGACTGTGTCCTGGTTCTGACTGTTCTCTTGTTAGTCAGCAACTGCCTAGTGAGAACATCAGTTTCCACCTGCGGGTTCCTTGTGAGCATTCCTGGTGAATACCAGAATTGCAAACAGACCTTGAATCCCTGATAAGGTGCAAATCACTAGAGCCAAAAATGGGTTATATCTGGACCAGATGTCACGGCACTAAGGGCCCTTATTATAGCAGTGCACCATGCTACATTAGGTTTACTTTGAGTAAAGCAAATTGCCCACGGGGAGGCTTTTATAAAGTTAAGGTGTGACCAGATAATAGTAAGCTGTTATTAAAATTCAAACACTTTTACAGTTACTGTAGATACGTTGCAATTCATTCCACAGAATGGACGTTCTGCCCAGAGCTGACTTCACTGATACATTTACAAGAGGTCACCGCAATGGGTGAGGTTTTTTATTGGCACTGAAAGTTTATTATTACTACCCCATAATAATTTGTACAAGTTGCTTCATGTTTTGTTTTCCTGATTAATAATTTCTTCTCCTTCAAAACATTTATTTAACACTCTACAAAGCTCATCCGGTGCAGCAATGGTCCCAGTGAGCAGATGATGAAACAGTAATCTCACACATTGTCAGACTGGGAGTGAAGGGCCCACTGGGGGAATGCAGTGTTAGGGGCCCATGCATATGGGTGTATACTTCAAGTGCGCAGTCTGAAACCTGATCCCTAAAACAGGGGCTGGAGCCTCAGGTAGGGGAACCCTCAGGAGTTTCCCCTGTGCCCATGTGGGCTACTCTGGCCCTGATCTCACACCTTTGCTGGACAGCTCCCTCCTTGAGGTTGTGGTACTGTGAGAACAATGTAAGATAGGAGTTGGCTGGAATGCTTTCGGCATATCATGTTGTTATTCTAGTAGAAGGCACAGGGGGAAGTCAGCTGAATTACCTCTTTGATCACAATGTCACAGACAGTATACTTGTAGAACTGCTTATGAAATGAGTGACAGTTCTACCCCAGCCCATACTTCCGCTAATTGTCATTATGTTGGTGTCTTGTTGAAAGAGTGCTGCATTCAGGGAAACAGCGGATCACCAGATCCCAGAGCTCAATTTGGGGCACGGTGATGCCACTATAGGCTTCACGGGCCCCCTCAGGCAGTGATTTGGGGCATCAAGCTCAGAGCAGGGACCAATCTAGCATTGCTGGGCCCCCAAGGCCTCTGGGCCCCCTAATGGAAGCCCTTATGGCACAGACAGTTTCACCAATTACTGCAGCTCCGCCGTCTCACTCTTGGAGATATCTCTGTAGCTTTACTGGGGAAATGATTTTGTAGATATCAGGCTAGCATGATGGTTTTACTCTATATCCCCAGCATGAATGCACATACTCAGATGTAATGCAGAGAATTGTTATTTCTGTCCACTGTACTATTCCGTGCAGTGTACGGTACATAATTATGTTCTTTTCTGTCAATAGCACTTGTGTGCTTAGTCCCATTATCTGCGCATAATATCTCTGACATCCTGCAGGACCTGTTATGTGCTGGAACAAGCTTTTATTCAGGTTACTCCGGAACGTCATCCTTTGCTATGAAGCAGGCAGGCTATTGCGTAGTTATACTGATCATCGATAAACATGAACAAGACTCTGGGGCTCATCCTTTAGTATATATTGCACCATGAAATGGTATGCTCTTTGTCAGCCAGTGACCTGCTCCGTTCTTTACCTGAACCCTCTGGCACTCTTTCTTCATTTGATCCCACAAATGAAGATGAAGTATCATCACTCTTCTCATCCTGCTTCTCTACTACCTCTTCTCTTGATCCTTTACCCTCACAAATAAGTAAAGCTCTGTCTCTGGTGCTCATCCCAACCTTAACCAACATCTGTAATCTCTCTCTCTCTACTGGTATTTTTCCTTCACTCTTCAAGCATGCAGTGATTACTCCCATTTTGAAAAAACAAAATTCTGACCCTAACTCTCTCTCAATTTACCGCCCTATCTCTCAGCTCCCTTGTCTCTCTAAGCTACTTGAGAGACTTGCCTACACTCGACTCACACACTTTCTTAACTCATACACTTTATTGGACCCACTTCAGTCAGACTTCCATTCCCAACACTCCACAGAGACTGCACTGACTAAAGTGGTTAATGATTTGGTCACTACGAAGTCTAAAGGCCACTACTCACTACTTATTCTTCTAGATCTATCTGCTGCATTTGACACTGTAGACCACTCTCTTCTCATACAGACACTACAATCCCTAGGTCTTAAAGACACAGCCCTTTCTTGGTTCCTATCGTACCTATCTAATCGCTCCTTCAGTGTTCGCTTCTCTGAATCTACCTCCTCTTCGCTACCTCTTTCAGTTGGAGTACCGCAAGGCTCAGTCTTGGCTCCTCTGCTTTTCTCTATCTATACCTCATCTCTTGGTAAACTAATCAGCGCTTTTGGATTTCAGTATCATCTGTACACAGATGATACTCAAATCTACCTATCCTCACCTGACTTGTCCCTATCTGTACTGGACCGTGTCACTGAATGCCTTTCTGCCATTTCATCCTGGATGACATCTCGCCACCTCAAACTTAATATTTCAAAGACAGAGTTAATTATATTTCCACCGGCCAATAGTAGGTACCAACCTGATATCTCTATCACTGTTGAAAACTCGACAATCTACCCTACCCCACAAGCTCGCTACCAGGTGTCATCCTTGACTCTGATCTGTCCTTTGTTCCCCACATTCAATCTGTCTCAAGATCATGTTACATGCATCTAAGAAACATATTCAAAATACGACCATACCTTACACAAGACACTGCTAAAACTCTAATCCACGCTCTAATTATCTCCCACATTGATTATTGCAATAGTCTCCTAACTGGTCTTCCCAAAACGAGACTCTCACCACTACAATCCATTCTGAATGCAGCGGCGAGGCTTATCTTCCTCGCTAGACGTTCATCGTCTGCAGATCCACTCTGTCAGTCCCTCCATTGGTTGCCTGTATTCTACCGCATTCAATATAAAATACTTTTACTCACACACAAGGCCATTAACCAAACTACACCAACGTACATCACTTCGCTTATCACAAAATATCTCCCCCCCCCCCCGACCTCTTCACTCTTCACAAGACCTGCGTCTCTCATCCACACTCATTTCTCGCTCCCACTCACGATTGCAGGACTTTCATCGGGCTGCACCCACTCTGTGGAATGCCCTACCATGCACAATAAGACTCTCCTCTAGTCTCCAAACCTTCAAGCGTTCCCTGAAAACTCACTTCTTTAGGCAAGCATATCACATTCCAGAACCGCCCACTTAACATTCATAAACCTTCCTATCAAATTGCATCCACTCTGCACAGTCCACACATATCCTCACATGTCTTCTCATTCTTCACTTTCCCTTCCTCTCAAACCCGGTTCATCATTGCTGTGTGACCATATCATACAGGCCACCAAGAACCTTTGCAATCTGGTGGACAACTATGCAATAGATAGCACCTATCCTTGTGTACACATGCCTATTTCCCTATAGATTGTAAGCTTGCGAGCAGGGCCTTCCTACCTCTATGACTGTTTGTTATCACCCAGTTTGTTATATCATTGTTCTTTCCAATTGTAAAGCGCAACGGAATTTGCTGCACTATGGTGGTCATTCCGAGTTGTTCGCTCGCTAGCTGCTTTTAGCAGCATTGCAAACGCTAGGCCGCCGCCCTCTGGGAGTGTATCTTAGCTTAGCAGAATAGCGAACGAAAGATTAGTAGAATTGCTAATAAATAATTTCTTGCAGTTTCTGAGTAGCTCCAGACCTACTCCTACACTGCGATCACCTCAGTCCGTTTAGTTCCTGGTTTGATGTCAGAAACACGCCCTGCGTTCGGCCAGCCGCTTCCCCGTTTCTCCAGCCACTCCTGCGTGTTTACCTGGAACGCCTGCATTTTTTAGCACACTCCCTGAAAACGGCCAGTTTCCGCCAAGAAACACCCACTTCCTGTCAATCACACTACGATCACTCGAGCGATGAAAAAACGTCGCTCGAGCTTGTGTAAATCTACAAAGTTTTGTGTTAAATTACTGAACGCATGCGCGCTGCGTACCGTGCGCATGCGCATTTTCGACCTAATCGCTCCGTTGCGAAAAACGGCAACGAGCGAACAACTCGGCATGACCACCAATATAAGAGACTGTTAATAAATAAATAAATAATAATATAAAAGATTAAGTTTATTTAGCTAAAGAGCAGAACTTACTGCAGTAACACACATCTTCCAGCTTTCCATTTCTGGTTTATTTTAACCAAAAGTATTGACGTTTGTTAAGTAAGGAGCTACCTATATAAGAATAAATTTGATACCTAGCAATGTGACTGGTCTCACCCTGCTCCACTGAGGTCCTAAACTTAGAGGGGACTTGTGTGTGATCATTTGTAAATGGGGCATGAGGCTGCGGAGGACATAATAGAGGGAGAAGGATGAGAGCAGAGGGGAGGAATGATTTATATGAGGTGGGGAAGGTGATGGTGGCGAGGAGAAAAGGAGGTGAAGATGGGGAGAGATGCAACACAGGGCTGAAAGCACCAACTAATGCATTAAATTCCTCTACTTGAAACCCAATCAACACTTTTTGAGGGAGATGTACCAAATCTGCTAAAGATGACAGGTGAAGTTGCCCATAGCAACCAATCAGCTTTTACCTATCATTTTCTAGAATGTATTTGATACATGGTAGTAGCTGATTGGCTGCCATGGGAAACTTCTCCACTTGTCTTCTTCAGAAGGTTTGATACAGCTCCCTGTTATATGTTGTAAATGTTTTCATTTACTACTTTACGCAATATAGGAGATTTAACAATGCTTAGAGAGAGATAAAGTAGCAACCAATCAACTCCTAACTGCCATGTTACAGGCTGCGTTTGAAAAATGACA
This sequence comes from Pseudophryne corroboree, assembly GCF_028390025.1. NCBI lineage: Eukaryota > Metazoa > Chordata > Amphibia > Anura > Myobatrachidae > Pseudophryne > Pseudophryne corroboree. Next base: position 1,012,538,234 of record NC_086445.1, on the reverse strand, counting down.
GTTAAGAGCTGTTTGGCTGGTACTTTATCTCTCTCCACTTTATCGGTAGATTAAAGTCATTTAAATGCTGACAACTCCCAATCTCATTCAGCAGAGGTAATTATGGTACAATCTATACCTATATTAAAACTGTTAGGGTTGTGTTGGTACATAGCATTTTTTTTCTGAGAAATATACTTCTAGGGACTGTATATGAACTATGGGGATGAAAGAAAAATCTGAATTTTTGTGTGTGTGTGAATGAATTTGAATAGCATTTTCACTATTCTATAGGTCAGTGACCTAGAAAGAAACTGAGGTATGTATTATCTTGATGTGACATCAGGGAGAGGAGCAATAACAGAAAAAACAGATGCTTGACATTCGGCGCACTGAAAGTTGGTGTTCCGATCATGCTTCTAGACTCTGCCCAAGTTACGCAACGGAACCTGACTTAAAGTGAATGCTCTGCAGAGGAAACTAAATGAGGTAGAGATTCTAACGGGATGTGGCGCAGGTGAGACTGTGTTTATACCACGTAGGCGTAAACCGTCAGAGCTGCAGGCGTAGATCTCAGGACCAGCTGCTTCTCCCATGGGCAGCTTTACGTGGCTTGCTCATGAGTTAGTAGCCCCAAGCAGCTTTTTTATGTTGGAAATGGCTGCAGCTAGAAAGTGTATCTCAGATATGCAGGGTAATCAGGTGCTCAGTTACCTGCGTCATGCGTTTTATCTAAAAAGATAAGTAAATTAAACTTGAATTTGAAACAATGGAAATTCCCTTTTAAAAATCCATGTGATGCACAGGAGGGAAATCATCTGCAGAAATCAATGGAAGGTAAACACAGAGGCAGCACGCAACACTTTGCAGGCTTCAACCTACAACTGTTCCGAATGCCAACTGCCAAATGCCCTGCTCTCCTCTTCAGTCAGGCTCCGCTGGATCTCCATGGAAGTCCAGTGTTTGTTTACTGTGATGAGCTGAGATACAGGCACACTCATTAGCAGATCATCATATCACTGCCAGGAACCTTACTATATATATATATTTCCCCATAGACCAATAAGGACGATTGACTCTAGACTGCAGCAATCTTTCAGTTACCAGCAGTGGAGGTGATTTACAAAGTGCACTGAGCTGCTGAAAGCTGCAACTGTTCCAGCACCTGAACGTCTCTTGACTCGCACAAGTGAATTGCACTGGGGGAGACCATACAAGTGCAAGTACAGTAGTTATGCGGTGCACATCAGCTGTGCTTTGCGAACTGCAATTTATTATTAATATCATTGAGATTTAAATATACTTGTGCCAATATTTCAGATTTGGTGGGGGGATGTATCAATACTTTTAAAGGCTACAGAAGGAGAAGCTGGCCATAGCAACCGATCAGGTTCTAGCCATCATTTTATAGAATGTCCTTGATAAATGAGGTAGAAGTTAGATCGTTGCTTTGGGCAACGGCTCCACTCGTTCCTCTTTAGAAGATTTGAAACGCCTCCCCCTTGGTTTCTTTAAGCTTCCATGAAAGCGTGTTTTAGCCAGCTAGACTTCAGCGTGTGACTGTATTTATAACTCACATTAGGGGATGACTGAGTTGGTGGTGACAAATGAAGCATGCCTTACCAAACTTGGCAGCTGTACAAAGTATTTCAACACTGTTCCGGAACCTACATTTGGTAAAATATTACCTCCATTTAAATAGTTTTTGGATATTTTGAGGTAACAAGGAGATATCTTGGAATACACCTGTACCGTTTATGGATGGTGGGGGGAGGGTTTCTCATGTGAACCGAAAATAAATAGTTAATTTAACATTTTCTGTGAGTATATGGGTAAAATTATGGCGCCCTCTAGTTGTAGTATTATAGTGTAAAAATTGTGATCAAAGTGTACTAATAAATCGTACAGTAGGTGGATTCATACCAGAAATCAAATCAATAAGTGCTTATCTGTGTATGAAGAGATTTATCAAATCTTCTAAAGAGCGGTTGCCCATAGCAACCAATCACATTCTAGCTATAATTTCTCTGAACCATAGGAATCCCACTGTCATTCTTCTGACTGTTGGGATCCCTACCCCATCCCAATTAAAAATGTCCAAATTGACCCTGTTGCCAAACAATGGGGGTCATTCCGAGTTGTTCGCTCGCAAGCTGCTTTTAGCAGCTTTGCACACGCTAAGTCGCCGCCTACTGGGAGTGAATCTTAGCTTATCAAAATTGCGAACGAAAGATTCGCAATATTGCGAAAATACTTCTCTGTGCAGTTTCTGAGTAGCTCGAGACTTACTCTGCCAGTGCGATCAGTTCAGTGCTTGTCGTTCCTGGTTTGACGTCACAAACACACCCAGCGTTCGCCCAGACACTCCTCCGTTTCTACAGCCACTCCCGCGTTTTTCCCAGAAACGGTAGCGTTTTTTCACACACTCCCATAAAACGGCCAGTTTCCGCCCAGAAACACCCACTTCCTGTCAATCACATTACGATCACCAGAACGAAGAAAAAACCTCGTAATGCCGTGAGTAAATTTCCTAACTGCATAGCAAATTTACTTGGCGCAGTCGCAGTGCGAACATTGCGCATGCGCAATAAGCGGAAAATCCCTGCGATGCGAAGAAATTTACCGAGCGAACAACTCAGAATGACCCCCAATGGTTCCAATTTCTGCAGGAATTTCCAATTTAAAGGGACAGTCCCGTCGTTTTATGGTTGCCACATTTATCTCAACTCGCAGGAAGTTGGGAAAGTACTGTATGTCCCCATTGTGTTTGCTATGGTTTGATGACATGTTCAGATTGTTGACAACCACAATGTCTACTTGCAAAATGTTGACACTGACAAAATTTCAACATAGTCCATATGTTGACAGCCAAAATGTTGACATCCAATTTTAAGTCAAACCCTTACCATAAACTTTAACCTTAATTCTGTTGGAAATGATTTGTGTGCAGGCGTTGATAATGCAGAGTTCTATAAGCTCGCACCAACGGATGAGTCAAACTTTGATCAGCTCTTTCAGCAAATTCCAAGCCTAACCCTATATACTTTCTATTGTTCATATTTTGCAAGTGTCAACATTTTGATTGTGTTGACATTGTGCCATTCAACATTCTGGTGCTGACCTTTTGGGTGAGATTCAAATGATATATCACGCCCAATTTCCTTTCTAAAATGATCTCTGTTATCGCACATATTGCGCCAATAGTAATCAGGTTAAGCTGTGTAAAGGGTTGGGTGCCTCTCTACTCCGGGGGTAGCGAGCTGAAATAATGATACTACGTCCCTGAGGGCAGAAACAGAACGGGTGTGTAAAGGGGTGAAAATAATTTAATCCCACCCTTTGACTGTTGTCATCTTGTTTGTCTAAAACAGTGGTTCTCAAACTGTGTGCTGTGACACCCTGGGATGCCGCGGGACACTTGCCGGGGTGCCTTGGATTGGTGGTCCAGGACCAATTCAAACTATTTATTTTGTCAATATAATAGGAAAAACCAGTGCTGGTGGCTGCCAATCATACAATATGTGGACAAACAGAAGCAAATCTTGTCCCTCACCACATAATTGAACCTAAGGACGACATATTATAAACACAATTTACTTTAATTTCCCAATAATAAACTTTTGGCCTAGGGATTCCATAGAAAAAAATTCTGATACTCTAGGGCACCGTAATTCCAAAAAGTTTGGGAACCACTGGTCCAGAACATGACTACATAAAGTCCCCATTGACCATAGTATGCGGGCAACACACTCACCTGAGGCAGGTGCTTCCTGTGCAAGCAGTAATTCAAAGCCCCCAGCCCCCACTATACAGTGTATACGTGTTGCGTTGTGCGTATCTTAGAATGCGCGTATGGCCGCATCAATACCGTTAGTGGGTTCCAACTGTCACAGGTCCTGATTCACGCTATAGGCACTGCAGACATTGTATGAAAATATGTTAAAGCCACAGGTCCATCTGAAGTCAAAAGACGTATCTAGTTGGCATTTCAGATCCGAGTGCTGCATCACCATGGCGACCATCTGTCGCCGTATTGGCCATCTGAGTGAGCCTAAGGCTACTTAGAATGGCCGCCCCAATCTCCACTGCCGGGGCCAGTAAACCTGCAATGGAAGATAGACACTGGCCTTGGCACGCCTCCAAAAAGGAGGCCAACATGACTGTCAAGAACGCAGCCTCTTCCCCACCACTAAACGGCCACAGCTTGTCAATCCAGCTGCAGCATCCAGGCCACTGATCCAGAAGCCACAGCACCATCGTTGGACATATGCATGGCTCTGGCACATGCCCAGTTTTAAAAAAAATTGTCCGACTGCATAAATATCGCCCACCTCTGAATCGGTTCCATAGTGTGCTCCAGACTGGTGATCATGGTGCTAAATAGCCTAGCTAAATCGTGGCCGCAAAAAAAATGTGCCTGACACCCAGCATATATCCCCCTCCCTCATTTCCCCGACCTAGCCTGAACCTCCTAAGTGGTGTACAAGTCACAGGAATCCTTGGTAGCCATTAACTGCTTGGACATGCTGGTACTTGCAGAACTACAAATGCCATCATGCATTTATCCACAGGATAAAAAAAAAATGTTTTTGATGACACACTATGTAAAAAAAAAAAAAGGATTTTAATGAACTACCTTTTAAATCCTTTTCTCATAGCCCGTAGAGGATACTGGGGTTCATTTAGTACCATGGGGTATATACGGGTCCACTAGGAGCCATGGGGACTTTAAGAATTTGATAGTGTGGGTTGGCTCCTCCCTCTATGCCCCTTCTACCAGACTCAGTCTAGGAAACTGTGCCCGTGGAGACGTACATACTTCAAGAGAAGGATAGATATGGATAGTGGTGAGATTCCGAACCAGCACACACAAGAGGAAAGCCAAGCTAACCAAACTTAAAACAGGAACAACAACGGCTGAACCAACATTACTTAACCAAGTAACAGTGCAGGAAGAACGAAGCACTGGGCAGGCACCCAGTATCCTCTACGAACTACGAGAAAAGGATTTACCGGTAGGTAATTAAAACCCTATTTTCTCTTACGTCCTGGAGGATACTGGGGTCCATTTAGTACCATGGGGATGTACCAAAGCTCACAAACCGGGCGGGAGAGTGCTGAGGTTCCTGCAGAACTGATTGACCAAACTGAAGGTCCTCAGAGGCCAAAGTATTAAACTTGTAGTACTTAGCAAACGTGCTCGAACCTGACCAAGTCGCTTCTCGGCAGAGCTGTAAAGCCGAGAAACCCCGAGCAGCCTCCCAGGAAGAACCCACCGACCTAGTAGAGTGGGCCTATACAGATTTTGGACATGGCAAACTTGCTATGGAATAAGCATGCTGGATAGTAAGTCTGATCCAGCGTGCAATTGTGTGCTTTGAAGCAGGACACCCAATCTTATTGGGATCATAAAGAACAAACACGAGTCCGTTTTTCTGTGACAAGCTGTTCTCTTCACATACACCTTCAAAGCCCTCACAACATTCAAAGTCTTTGAAGTAGCAGAGGTGTCGGTGACAACCGAAAACACAATAGGTTGGTTGATGTGAAATGCGGACACCGCTTTAGGAAGAAATTGCTGATGAGTTCTGAGTTCAGCTCTGTCCTCATGGAAAATTAAATAGGGAATTTTGTGAGACAAAAGTAAACCCCCAGCTCCGACACACGTCTTGCTAAAGCCAAGGCCAACAGTGTGACAGTCTTCCACGTAAGATATTTTACGTCCACCTCCAGTAAAGGCTCAAACCAGTCTGAATGGAGGAACTGCAGCAGCACATTGAGATCCCAAGGTGCTGTAGGAGGCACATAGGGAGGTTGGATGTGCAGAACACCTTTCAAGAGCGTCTGGACCTCAAGGAGAGAAGCCAATTGTTTCTGAAAGAAAATGGACAAGACCGAAATCTGGACTTTATGGAGGCCAGACGCAGGCCCACATCCACGTCTGACTGCAGAAAAAGCAGGAACGTCCCAGATGAAACTCCACCGCAGAATAATTTCTGCTCTCATGCCAAGAGACGTATTCCTTCCAAATACGATGGTAATGCTTAGACGTTAGCCCCTTCCTGGCTTGGATCATAGTCGGGATAACCTTGTTAGGGATCCCTCTCCTGGCTAGAATCAGCTGTTCAACTTCCATGCCGTCAAACGTAGCCGCGGTAAGTCCTGATAGACGAACGGGCCCTGTTGCAGAAGGCCACAGATCTTCGAGGAGCGGCCTTCTTGGCCAGTCCGGAGCAATAAGTATTGCTTGAACCTTTTCCCTTTTTATTCGTTTTAGAATTCTTGGGATCAGAGGAAGTGGAGGAAACACACCATCTGATAGACCCATGGAGTTGTCAGGGTGTCTATCACCACCTCCAGAATGTTGATTGGAAGAATGACTTCCTGACTTGACCATCTTCCCTGGAACTGCACCCCCTGAGTGACTGCTTCCCAACCTCTGAGGCTTGCGTCTGTGGTCCCCTGATAGGGGACTTAGTACACTAATAGTCGCTCCCCCCCTGTTATGACCCCCTGGTACCGCTGATGTAATCTGGAGTCACAGTGGAGGAGCTGCGCTTCCCTGTCCTGTCAGCGTCTGTGTATTCTGCAGAGGGAAAATGGCGCTTGTGAGCTGCTGGATCCTCTCATAGTGAGCCCTGCCCCTTCAATGGCGCACGGTCTTCCCACTTTTTTTATACTGGCTGAGGAATCTGGTGCTTAAAATGGAGAAAAGCGTTTTAAGGCTGTTGTGCCAGTATGGGTACTGTGTACAGTGTACGGGGACGCAGTTGTGTACTATATCTGGAGACGCATTCCGCCCCGTGTAGAAGCCGTGCGTCTCCGTACCCTCATGCCACCATAATGGCCGGTGCCCCGCTAGCCGGGATGCTGGCTCAGTACTCACCACTCTTCATTCTTCTGGCTCTGTTAGGAGTGGCGGCGTGCTGCGGAACTATACGCTCGCTGTGATGGGCTTGCGAATAGGTCCCTCAGGAGCTCAGTGTCCTGTCAGCAGGGAACGGGACCATTAACCCTTCAAGAGGTTGGGCCGTTTTCCCCCCTAAGTCCCACGAAGCAGGCAGGCTGGTGCCATCCAGCCCTGCCTGAAAATAACAAACATAGAAAATAAATGCAGAAAACTCTTCAGGAGCTTCCTTCAGCGTGACCGGCTCCTCCAGGCACATTTTATAAACTGAGTCTGGTAGGAGGGGCATAGAGGGAGGAGCCAGCCCACACTATCAAATTCTTAAAGTGCCCATGGCTCCTAGTGGACCCGTCTATACCCCATGGTACTAAATGGACCCCAGTATCCTCTAGGATATAAGAGAAAAGGGGGCCTCTGTACGATTATCCAATCAGAGCTGTTTTCTCGCACACCAGCCAATCAGAGTGTCCAGTATTCCAGTGGGCCTATCTGACACTGGTAACTTTTTTTTTTCTTAACATTGTTATGTGAAGGGTAATCGGCCTTATAAAGTTAATCCGTAGAATGAGTCATTTTAAGTATTGTTTAAACACTTTTGCGTATAGTGTAAATTAATTAGTGACTAAAGTTTCAGGTGAAAGGAGATCCTGCCTGTTGCTGAGTTACCTAATTTCCTTCACTCCTCTTGTATGTAGCCAAGCCTTAACATGTAAAATGTATGCATGAGGAAGTCATTATGGGGGTCATTCCGAGTTGGTCGTAGCCCTGCAAAATTTTGCAGGGCTACGATCATGACAATAGGCATGTGGGGGGATGCCCATCACAGGGCTATCCTGCCCCGCATGTCAGTGCCGCCCCCCCCATCCCCCGCAGATGCACTTTAGAAGTAGCTCCGGGCCAGCGCAGCTTTAGCGTGCTGGACGGGAGCTACTCATCGCTCCCCGGCACGCAGCGGCTGCGTGTGACATCACACAGCCCCTGCTGCCCGCCGCCTGCAAGGTCCGCCCATACCTGCGTTGGCCGGACCATGCCCCCATAACGGCGTCCAAACGCCGCTCTGCCGCCCCCTCCCACCCAGTGACCACCTCTGCCTGTCAATCAGGCAGATGCGATCGCAGGGAAACAACGGCCTTCAGCCGCCCGGCATGCGTCGGTGCCGCGCAATTCTGACTTGATCGCTGTGCTGCAATAAACTGCAGCGAGCGAACGGGTCGGAATGACCACCTATAAATCACATGGCTTTACATAATTAAAATGTGGTGTAGTTCTCATCACTGGAGGCTAGTAATGAACATTACTGCAAACTACTATATGGCAAGCAATCAAAACTTGGCTTTCATTAATCCACTTGACATAAGAACTAATTGTTGATTGGCTGAAAAGAGCTATTGTACTTTATATTGCTGTTCAGCAGTTAAAGAGATTAGAAGTGTGAATGAGAATATTGCTCCAATGCTATGGAATTTGCTCTCTGGCCGCATGTAAACTGTTTTAATTGGCCAGGAAGGGCCACCTGATGCTTGCTGATGACATCATCAGCCGGAGAGGAACAGACGCCACACGAGAGGAACCCAGAGCTGTGTAGAGAAGTGTGCCAGAGGGTGCCAGTGAAGAGACTGCCATTCTGTTTATCATGTCTCATCCCCCCTTTGCACGACCTTATTATTGTGTGCCTGCCAACCGTCCCCTTACAATGCTGACACTGCCTTCAAAACTGGAAAAACTTGCTTATGTCTGAAAGGGGCCAACCTGGGAATTTCCCGGGACTGTGGAGTAGTGTGAAAGGGGGTATCGAACAAAAACCCAGGTTTTTGCTGAAGAGAAAATCCTAGTCTGAGCAGGGAAATTCCCGGGTTGTATGTCTGATAGGGGTATAACTCATTTATGTCAGTTGGACGAATCAAAATCCTCCATACACGACTTTCAGAAAAACAAAGGTTAGATTTTGCATAAATGCTCTATTGGATGCAGGGTGGACCAATCCACGTTTAATGATGACAATAAACACATTACACAGTGTGAGGATTCCCCAATGACCCCTGAATGTGTTACCTGAACAGGTATGTATCCTAAATCCTAATGCCTGGGTGACCTTGGCTGTGCACATATATATTGGAATTACGCAGGAGTTGTCCGGTTTTCAGCTGTGATTTGGGTGTGTAATAAACCGTAATAAGGCTCAGATAACGCTAATAATAATAATGGTGTAAGGAGTGAATACAGGGCAGATCTAATACCTTTTTCCACAAGTGATGCGGGTCGCAGCCGGGAGCCTGATACGGGTGCTACTCGACTGCTACCCGCATCAGAGCCCCCTTTCCCTGCCGGGTTGGTGGCGCTGCTGGTGACGCGGCAGGGGCGGCGCTGGGAGATCACATGATCTCCCAGCGCCTCCCTTCCATACACTGTGAATGGGAGCCGTGTCGCATCGACGCGGCTTCCATTTACACTGCACAGCTTACCGGGTTGAACTCGTGTTCAACCCGGTAAGTTACACGGGTAGGATTCCCGGATCACTTGATCCGGGTTTTTGCAGAGGGAGCCTTTTCCACTAGCAAAAAACACGGGTAAATGCGCACCCCCGTGCATTTACCTGTGTTTTTTGAGCTAGTGGAAAAGGGGTAAAAGTTTAAAGTGACCCCCGGCCCCTTCCCTTCACACTGTGCAAACCTTCAAAATGTTACTATAAGTAAGTAGCAGAGTAAAATGTCCAAATACAAAATTCTCCATAAGTGGCACTGTGATGGTGACTGGGGAATGCTGTGTGCAGCACTGTGGTGGTGACTGGGGAATGCAGCGTGCAGCACTGTGATGGTGACTGGGGAATGCAGCGTGCAGCACTGTGATGGTGACTGGGGAATGCAGCATGCGACACTGTGATAGTGACTGGGGAATGCAGCGTGCAGCACTGTGATAGTGACTGGGGAATGCAGCGTGCAGCACTGTGATAGTGACTGGGGAATTCAGCGTGCAGCACTGTGATGGTGACTGGGGAATGCAGCGTGCAGCACTGTGATGGTGACTGGGGAATGCAGCAAGCGGTACTGTGATAGTGACTGGGGAATTCAACGTACAGCACTGTGATGGTGACTGGGGAATGCAGCATGCGACACTGTGGTGGTGACTGGGGAATGCAGCGTGCAGCACTGTGATAGTGACTGGGGAATACAGCGTGCAGCACTGTGATAGTGACTGGGGAATTCAGAGCGCAGCACTGTGGTGGTGACTGGGGAATGCAGCGTGCGGCACTGTGGTGGTGATTAGGGAATGCAGCGTGCGGCACTGGGATGGTGACCGGGGAGTGCAGCGTGCAGCACTGTGATGGTGACTGGGGAATGCAGAATGCGGTACTGTGGTGGTGACTTGGGAATGCAGCGTGCAGCACTGTGATGGTGACTGGGGAATTCAGAGCGCAGCACTGTGATGGTGACTGGGGAATGCAGCGCCCAGCACTGTGATGGTGACTGAGGAATGCTGTGTACGGCACTGTGGTGGTGACTGGGGAATGCAGCGTGCGGCACTGTGATGCATGCTTACCGACATTCTGGCTGCTCTCTGCGGGAGAGAGCAGCCAGGTCGGCTCAGAGGGCGGGCAGGGGAGGCTGTGACGTTGAGGAGGGGTGGGCCGGAGGCGGGACGGGGGAGGAGCAACGGTGGGGCGGAGCAAGGGCGGGTCACGATGACACCTCCTTTAAGCCACCACCCCCGCTCTGTAATGCCGCGATCACCGGCATTACACTGCAGGGGGCGTGGCTATGATGACGCGATTCAGCAAGAATGCAGCGTGTGGCACTGTGATGGTGACTGGGGAATGCAGCGTGCGGCACTGTCAGAGCCGGCCTTAGGCATAGGCAAACTAGGCAACTGCCTAGGGCATTTGGTATGCTTAGGGGCACCAGCAGCTTCTGCTGATTAAAATGATATGCGGCATGCCTATATTCTGTGTGTGACTGCGGTTGTATCTGCATACGAAATGCTACGTTGCAGTGTATTCCTGGAAACCACTGTAATGTAGCATTTCGTATGCAGATACAGCCGGAGTCGCACACAGTATATAGCCATACTGTATATCATTTTAATCAGCAGAAGCTGCATGTGCATCCTAGCCACATAGTAATGCAAATAAGATGCATTTTTATAAACAAAAGGCGCCCGACGTTAGCAGAGCTGCCAGCTGACTCATGCCAGGCATCTCCTGCAGAACTAGCGGTGGTGTTAGGGGGCATCTGCCCTAGGCAAGATTTTGGCATCATATTGGTTAGGGCCGGCTCTGGGCACTGTGATGGTGACTGGGGAATGCAGCGTGCAGCACTATGGTGGTGACTGGAGAATGCAGCGTGCGGCACTGTGATGGTGACTGGAGAATGCAGCGTGCAGCACTATGGTGTGACTGGGGAATGCTGTGTGCGGCACTGTGGTGGTGACTGGGGAATGCAGCGTGCGGCACTGTGATGGTGACTGGAGAATGCAGCGCGCGGCACTATGGTGGTGACTGGGGAATGCAGCGTGCGGCACTGTGATGGTGACTGGAGAATGCAGCGCGCGGCACTATGGTGGTGACTGGGGAATGCAGCGCGCGGCACTATGGTGGTGACTGGGGAATGCAGCGTGCGGCACTATGGTGGTGACTGGAGAATGCAGCGTGCGGCACTGTGGTGGTGACTGAGGAATGCAGTGTGCGGCACTATGGTGGTGACTGGGGAATGCAGCGTGCGGCACTATGGTGGTGACTGGGGAATGCAGTGTGCAGCACTATGGTGGTGACTGGGGAATGCAGCGTGCGGCACTGTGACAGCTTATCCCCTACCATCCAGCAATGTTCCCTGTTGCCCTTCATTGTTACTCTGACGCACGAGGAGGTTATCTATGTGATACAGGTGGATGACTTATTGTTATATATAGATTATAAAAACACAATATGTGACTGTAACATTATAATCCAGTACATATATAACCAGCACATACACTGAGGGTAAACTCTCCAGCAGAGCTGTCTCTGTGGATGAAGATACAGGTTACGCACATTGAACTCTGATATCAGAGAACGTAAGGTGGGATTTCCCAGAGTGTGTACACTACAGTACTACAGACTGATATCTCTGGTACACAATGTACAGTCACCTCCTTATCTACTGGATGAATACAAAGCATCCTGTTATTCCAATACAACATAGAACATGTAGCTGCCGCTCTGACTGACTGTCATACCCGAGCCGGACTGGAAAGTGCTATTGTCTGTTTATTGTCTTCTGATTATTATAATGAGGAGATCACTGAGTTCCTGGCCTGTGACAGGCTTCTATTTGCCATCAAAGGCTCAAAGCCCTAATTCCGGGAAAATGGGTGTTTCTGCCCCACCGGAGCTTGCACTCTATTTTCCCTATAACATGCACCCAACTGTCACGATTTTGGCAGGACAGTCCCGCTATTTGGGCACTATCCCACCTTCTCACCCTAAGCATGAACGCAGCATCCATGTAGTGCAGGGAGAGGTTGGGAGCAGCTACCGGGGAGCCGAGAAACAGGAGTGTGATACGCAGTCATGCCCGCAAATCATCACACGACAGGGGGCGTGGCCTGCTTGCCGTGAGACCACGCCCCCTTTCCCACACATGCCTTTGGCACATGCAGAAAGTCCCAAAACAGGGAATGAGACTGTTGGGAGTTCAGCCTACAACATGGCCAACATATACACTAGGGTCAATTTATGGAAAGTTGGGGTATGTGGAAGGAAACTGCAGCACCTGGATAAAACCTGACAAAAGCAATGGAGAACATACATACTCCACACAGAACTGAACTCATGATCTGTGCTGTGAAGCAGTAATGCTTACCACGTCCACGATGCCAACCAAGCAGTCCACTATTTTAAAGCTCCCCTCTAGGTAACTGCTATCGCAAGTGATACCCTTCACCAGGTGCATTCAGTCTATTTATCTTTTACAGTTAGGTCGGAGTTAGCATATTTTTCCATTTTTATATATATATACTGTTTATAGTATATATTGGGGGTCATTCCGACCCGTTCGCACGCAGCTGTTTGTCGCTGCGGTGCGAACGGGTCAGGAATGCGCATGCGCAGCGGCCGCACTGCACATGCGCGTCATGCGCGCCGGGTTACGTCACGTATAAGCATAAGTGATCGCAGCCCTGCTAAGCTAAAATAAACTCCACCATAGGTGTGGACTATTGATTGCAGCAACAGCAAAAAGTTGCTGGCTGCGATCAACTCGGAATGACCACCATATTCTGTTGGCATGTGCACACTCAAGACCATATTGGATACATAGGTCTTCTGAAGGACGGTAATAGGCCTATTGAGTAATGGCCCCATGCATTATCGAGAACTTGCTGCAATTTCCCGATCCTCCAATCGCCGAGCATGGAAATCGGGAATAATAAACATGTTTAAAAATTTCAGTTCCCCGATCCAAATCGAAAAAATCTGGATCATCAAATCAGAGAATTTTAAAATGAAAAACTTTTCCCAATTCCCTGAAGGATTGTCGATCGTCAGCGGCCAACAATCGGCGGGACCAACCTGGCCGGGGATTCGATGAAATGGACTTAAGACAACAAATACTGTACCTCATACACTGTATATACAGTACATTATATACAGTACACTGTATATACAATACAGGCATTACTGCCTCAAAGCACTGAGGTCATGGGTTCGATTTCCACCACTAACTGTGTGGAGTTTGTATATTCTCCCCGTACTTGTGTGGGTTTCCTCCGGGTACTCCGGTTTCCTCCCACAATCTAAAAATATACTGGTAGGTTAATTGGCTCCAAACAAAATTAACCCTAGTGTGAATGTGTGTGTGCAGTGTACATGTGATAGGGAATATAGATTGTAAGCTCCACTGGGGCAGAGACTGATGTGAATGGCCAAATGTTCTCTGTACAGCGCTGCGGAATATGTGTGCGCTATATACATATCTGGTAATAAATAAATAATAAATATACTGTACCATTTCACCACGGCAGAAATGTATTGGGCCACTATACTTACCCATACTCCAGCGAGATATAGGCAGTCTACATTGTAGTGCAAACTGTTTCAAGTGCTTTTATGTTCTATTTATGGAGTTTATCACCATAATTATGTTTTCATTAGATTGTATAATAAATGTTATTTATTTTTAATTGGTGATCCGCATCACTAATCATTCCCCTGGGGCACTGCTCTCTTAGCGCTGGTATTCTTGAATTCCCTTTTTGTACGCCCTATATGCAGGGTTTCATATCCCATTGCCTACATTGCTGCCTAGTGACCTACAACCCTACTGATAATTTCTCGGAAGTGCTGCAAACGATGTGTGTATATATATATATATATAATCTGTACTTTATATACTGTATCTTTGTGTGTATGTATTAGAGATGAGCGGGTTCGGTTCTCATAGAACCGAACCCCCCGGACTTCACGTCACGAGCCCGGATCAGAGTCAGGCTCGGGTTTTCCTGCCTAACTCGGAAACCAGAACGAGGCAAAACGTCATCATCTCGCAGTCGGATTCTCGCGGGGTTTGGATTCCATATAAGGAGCCGCGAGTCGCCGCCATTTTCACTCCGGCATTGGAGAGTGTAGAGAGAGGACGTGTCTCCGTTCCCTCAGTGTCCGTGTCTTATGCTGCATCTGTCCAGTCACAGTGGTGTCCTCTGCTGCCATATGTCCAGTGCTGCTGTATAGGGTGCTGTGTTGTGCTGCATCAGCTCAGCGGTGGTGTATTGTGCTGCATCAGTCCAGTCACAGTGGTTGTGTCCTCTTGCTGCCATATGTCCAGTGCTGCTGTATAGGGTGCTGTGTTGTGCTGCATCAGTTCAGTGGTGGTGTATTGTGCTGAATCAGTCCAGTCACAGTGGTGGTGTCCTCTGCTGCCATATGTCCACTGTAGCTGTATAGGGTGCTGTGTTGTGCTGCATCAGCTCAGCGGTGGTGTATTGTGCTGCATCAGTCCAGTCACAGTGGTTGTGTCCTCTGCTGCCATATATCCAGTGCTGCTGGGTGCTGTGTTGTGCTGCATCAGCTCAGCGGTGGTGTATTGTGCTGCATCAGTCCAGTCACAGTGGTTGTGTCCTCTGCTGCCATATGTCCAGTGCTGCTGTATAGGGTGCTGTGTTGTGCTGCATCAGCTCAGCGGTGGTGTATTGTGCTGAATCAGTCCAGTCACAGTGGTTGTGTCCTCTGCTGCCATATGTCCAGTGCTGCTGTATAGGGTGCTGTGTTGTGCTGCATCAGCTCAGCGGTGGTGTATTGTGCTGAATCAGTCCAGTCACAGTGGTTGTGTCCTCTGCTGCCATATGTCCAGTGCTGCTGTATAGGGTGCTGTGTTGTGCTGCATCAGCTCAGTAGTGGTGTATTGTGCTGCATCAGTCCAGTCACAGTGGTGTCCTCTGCTGCCATATGTCCACTGTAGCTGTATAAGTGCAGTCCATTGCAGTGGTGCTGTGTTGTCCTGCATCAGTCCAGTGGTGGTGTCCCTGTGCTACCCTATATGTCCAGTGATCCTGCCGTATATGTCTATTGATACTGCCGTATATGTCCAACGGTACTGCCAAATAAATCCAGTGATCCTGCCATATAAGTCCAGTGATCCTACCGTATAATTTCAGTGGTACTGGCGTATAAGTCCAGTCCAGTGATACTGCCGTATATGTCCAGTGATACTGCCGTATATGTCCAGCGGTACTGCCGTATAAATCCAGTGACCCTGCCGTATAATTCTAGTGATCCTGCCGTATAAATCCAGTGATCCTACCGTATAAATCCAGTGATCCTGCCGTATAAGTCCAGTGATCCTGCCGTATAAGTCCAGTGATCCTGCCGTATAAGTCCAGTGATCCTGCCGTATAATTCCAGTGATCCTGCCGCATAATTCCAGTGATCCTGCCGCATAATTCCAGTGATCCTGCCATGTAATTCCAGTGATCCTGCCGTATAATTCAAGTGATCCTGCCGTATAATTACAGTGTTACTGGAGTATAAATCCAGTCCAGTGATACTGCCGTATATGTCCATTGATACTGCCGTATATGTCCAGCAGTACTGCCGTATATATCCAGCGGTACTACCGTATAAATCCAGTGATCTTGCCATATAAATCCAGTGATCCTGCTGTATAATTCCAGAGATCCTGCCATATAAATCCAGTGATCCTGCCATATAAATCCAGTAATCCTGCCGTATAATTACAGTGGTACTGGCGTATAAGTCCAGTCCAGTGATACTGACGTATTCGTCAATTGATACTGCCGTATATGTCCAGTGATACTGCCATATATGTCCAGCGGTACTGCCATATAATTCAAGTGATCCTGCCGTATAATTAAAGTGATCCTGCCGTATAAATCCAGTGATCCTGCCGTATAAGTCCAGTGATCCTGCCATACAATTACAGTGATCCTGCCGTATAAATCCAGTGAGCCTGCTGTATAAGTCCAGTGATCCTGCCGTATAATTACAGTGGTACTGGTGTATAAGTCCAGTCCAGTGATACCGCCATATATGTCCAGTGATACTGCCGTATATGTCCAGTGATACTGTCGTATATGTCCAGTGGTACTGCCGTATAAGTCCAGTGATCCTGCCATATAATTACAGTGGTACTGGCGTATAAGTCCAGTCTAGTGAAACTGCCGTATATATATATATATATATATATATACACTGCTCAAAAATATAGGCGGAGGTAGCGGTCCTGCTGCTGGGTTGTTGCCCTCCTACGGCCTCCTCCACGTCTCCTGATGCCTCTATGCTCTGGACACTACGCTGACAGACACAATAAACCTTCTTGCCACAGCTCGCATTGATGTGCCATCCTGGATGAGCTGCACTACCTAAGCCACTTGTGTTGGTTGTACGGAGGTCATACAGGCACGTGGAGGCCACACACACTACTAAACCTCATTTTGACTTGTTTTAAGGACATTACATCAAAGTTGGTTCAGCCTGTAGTGTGTTTTTCCACTTTAATTTTGAGGGTGACTCAAAATCCAGACCTCCATGGGTTAATTAATTTGATTTCCATTGATAATTTTTGTGTGATTTTGTGGTCAGCACATTCAACTATGTAAAGAACAAAGTATTTAATAAGAATATTTCATTCATTCAGATCTAGGATGTGTTATTTTAGTGTTCCCTTTATTTTTTTGAGCAGTGTATATATTGTCGTGTGTCTGCACTCATAAACGTCAACAGGGATTATCAGCTCCATTAAAGATCAAAGTAATGATCCACAATATAAAAGTCTCTGTAGGTGCACTCCCCATAAACACATTTGCTTGAAAAAAAAATGTTTTATTTAATATATATATATATACCCTGTTGCAAAGCGGATTACTGAGGCCATAACAACTATGCTGGTGTTAGACGTGCGTCCGGTATCCGCCATTAGTGCAGTGGGACTGCAGTGCCAACCCTAGATGGGCCAGGTGTTTGTGCCGCACACTTGTGTCGCTTAGCTTAGTCATACAGCTACCTCATTGCCCTCTTTTACTTCTTGGCATGATGTGCTGTTTGGGTACTATTTTTTTTAAGTGCCCTCCTGTCTGACACTGCAATGCCACTCCTAGATGGGCCAATTGTTTGTGTCGCTTCGCTTAGTCATACAGCTACCTCATTGCACCTCTTTTACATCTTTGCATGATGTGCTGTTTGGGGCCTTTCTTTTATATCTGCCCTCCTGTCTGACACTGCAGTGCCACTCCTAGATGGGCCTGGTGTTTATGCTGCACACTTGTGTCGCTTAGCTTAGTTATACAGCAACCTTGGTGCACCTCTTTTTCATCTTTGCATCATGTGCTGTTTGGGGCCTATTTTTTAAAGTGCCACCCTGTCTGACACTGCCGTATAAGTCCAGGGGTACCATTGTATTAGCCCTGGGGTACTGCCGTATAAGTCCACCAATTGCAGAATTTTTAAAAAATGACAGGGGCGTGCAGGAGATGCTGTCGGTGGACTGAAAAATTGCGGGCCACTTTCGACATTCAGCCACTGCATGCCACTACTAGATGGGCCGGGTGATTGTGTCGCTTAGCTTAGTCATCCAGCAACCTCGGTGCACTTCTCTTTCTTCTTTTCATCATGTGCTGTTTGGGGCCTATTTTTTAAATCTGCCATCCTGTCTGACACTGCAGTGCCACTCCTAGATGGGCCAGGAGTTTGTGCCGCACACTTGTGTCGCTTAGCTTAGTCATACAGCCACCTCGGTGCAACCTTTTGACCTAAAAACAATATTGTGAGGTGTGAGGTGTTTAGAATAGACTGTAAATGAGTGAAAATGAATGTTACTGAGGTTAATAATACCATAGGATCAAAATTACCCCCAAATTCTGTGATTTTAGCTGTTTTTATGTTTTTTTTAAAAAATCATCCAGATCCAAAACCAAAACCCGAAAGGGTGGTTTGGCAAAACCAACCGAAAACCAAAACACGAGCAGGGTATTAGAACCAAAACACAAAACACGAAAAGTGCCCGCCACACATCTCTAGTATTTATGTGTGCATACAGGGCCGGTTCGAGGGCTTTCAGCGCCCCGGGCGGGCAATGGGGGCGTCGCTTCATACAGGGGGCATGGTCAGTTACGCCCACTGTACAGTAGTAGCACTGCTGAAATGATGTGCGGTGTGCGATGACGTCATCGCGCACCGCACAGTAAAGGTCCTCTCCACGAAGGGAAACTAGACGCTACGCGTCTAGTTCCCTTCACAGCGGGGGGCAGCGGCAGCGGGACAGACCGGGCAGCGGGGAACACAGCAGCAGCGGATCTTGCCATGGTGCGGCGCCCTACGGATGGCGCCGGCGCCCTCCGGAAGGCGGCGCCCCAGGCAAAAGTCCTGCTTGCCCGTGGCAAGATCCGCTACTGTGTGCATATATATGGTGGAAAGAATCAAAGACAAAGAAACAGGAATTGTGTTCTAGAGGGCGGGTTTTCCATCACTAAGTGAATGTTTTTGCGTAATCCTTCAGAGCCAGTACCCCCGCTGACGGTGTGGTGAAGGTAGCATTTGACTGCAGTGATTTTTTTTTTACTCTTTTGTCTATTTTTGCGATGGCTGATTTGCATGACCAACGTGCTGCTGTGATGTTTTATTTCCTTTTGAGAAAAAAACTGTCGGAGCGGTTGTTATGCTGCACACAGCAGAAACAATTTGCTGCAAAAATCCTGCCTTGCGTTCTCACCGCTGACCAGAAAGACAATCGCCTGGCTGCGTGCCGTGCATTGAAGGGACACTTGGAAGCAGACCCTAGATCATAAAAGGATTATCTTTGTGCTACGGTTACGATTCAGAAACAAAACTGCAATCCAAACAAAACTTCACAGCAGCACCACAAAAATAGGCGAAAGCGTGAATAACTCGTTGAAAAAAAAAATCACTGCAGTCAAACTCTACCTTCCCCCGCAGCGTCAGGGTGGATACTGGCGCAGAAGGGTACCGCAAACATTCACCTAGCGGCAGAAGCCCGTATTACAAGCGCCCCGCCCTCTAGAACACTATTCCTGTTTCTATTAGCTACCCCCTCGTATCAGTGACGTGCGGTGAGGTCATAGGCAAGGGAGGCACATTATATATATATATATATATATATATATATATACCCCAATACAATACACAGCCCAGCGGCCCCCCTCTCTCACCTGAGAGTGTAGGCGCCTGGGATTGTGCTGCTGCTGGCTGGCTGGGAGGGCAGAGGAAGGAGAGGGAAGAGTGCTGGCCTCCGTCACTTCCCCGCACGTGCCACCTCTCTGGGCTTCCCATCGCCACCGCTCCACCGCTGCTATAGCCGGGACAGCTGCGGCTCCAACGCTGGGTCCCGGCGCCACTTCCGCCTGCCACGCCGCATATGGGTGATTGGACAGCGGATCCAGCACTGGATCCGCTGTCCAATCAAAGCTGCCTCGCTGACATGGGCGTGATGTCCCTGTCAATGAGGCACTTGTAGATGTGCCGCTTTCAGTATGTTTTTTTGATCGGCTTTTACAGTTCCGTGCTTGGCCCCGCCCCCCGCTCAATCTTCGTTCCCACTGTCTACAGGAGGCGCTGCTATCAGTGCCTCCAAAACTAATTTAATGAGGTAAAATTATTAGAATAAAATAAAGAAGATACTGATGACACAGAATATGTGTCATAAGTATCTTCTTTGTATTATTTTAATAATTAATCACAGGGGAGGCACTGCGTCCTCTGACTGCACGTCCCTGCCTCGTATATATGTATAATTTATTGCTCGACTTCGAACTCTTGTATTGTTTTCCATGCTGCTATATACTGTGCAGTACTTGAAAACAACTGCAACAAAAAAAATCATCCCTTGCTACAAATCCTGTATTGTGTACACAACAGCACATAGGACGTCCTTGAGCAATATCCCGCAGTCAGGCATTTTAGAGCTTTATTACAGGTTATTTATATAGTAATCAATCTTATTGCCTGCAGTATAACATTTTATCTGCACAAAAACAATTTCCAGGGGGAGGAGTTGGGGAGGGGGGTCTGGATGGGGAGAGGGTTTATTTGGGTCAGCGTCAGCGATAAGTTTCTTACATTTTCCATCTGTTGGTCCCTGACCTAGGCTGTCTGTTCCCCTTTCTTGTTACCCCTCTTCTTTTCACCCCACTATAGATCTGTCCACATGTAAAGTGATTGGTCTCAGCACAAATCTTTAATCAGGCAGATCCCTGCAATCTAGTAATTCAGCACTAGTTGAACACTGGATCTACAGTGTCTCTAGCTGTTCGGACCACATACATGGAGGGACTGTGCAGTCCTATGCTATACATTTTATATTCAGAGACAAAAGCCGCATGTAAACTCTGGATGTTTTAGAAATACTATATACATTTTTTTATTTTAAATATTTTAACCCTTTATGACCCATTGCATGTTTCCGGCGTATCCCAGTGATGACGCTGTTAAAGTAGACGAATGAGGCCCTAAGTAACACTAAAAAAGATATGGTTTGGTCATTTGGACCCAATGTCCATCCCAGTGGACGATGATTTCCTAGCATTATAGCTCGTACATCAAAACCGTGCGATTCGTTCTAATTCATTATTTCGATACTCCAACAACTTCAATTATATTTCGCATAACGATTTTGCTGAAATTTGATTGATGAAGTGTTTCGTTTTACTTGTAAAGATACAGACCTGGTAGCGATCTTTCTGGGCGAAGCCATCTTTCAAACTTGCAGCGACCGCTACAAGCCGATGCCACCATCTGCCGGAACATTTTCACAGTATTTTCGTACACGTTGGGATTTGAATGGAAACTGTCATCACATACAGACTATGCAATACGTTTTATTTAAAATGTCGATTTAATTGGACAAGGGGTCATAAAGGGTGAAGGTATAAGATTTTAGCTATCTGAAAGCTGGTGCCATGAGTACAGCCTAATATAATCCGATAAACAGGATCACACCAAACAGGATTGAACAACTGTGTAATTAAACAGTGCAAATGTTATAATTACACAGTATAATTGTGACACGATTATCAAAGCAGTGATGGGGAACCTTTGACACTCCAGCTGTTGTTGATCTACACATCCCAGCATGCCCTGCTACAGTTTTGCTATTTGGCCATGCTAAAACTGTAGCAGGGCATGCTGGGATGTGTAGTTCAACAATAGCTGGAGTGCCAAAGGTTCCCCATCACTGCCCTAGAAGGATGCGGTCAAAATGCTGGTTGCTGTGACCCTGACTGTCAGAAGACCGACAGCGAGATCCCCACAGTCAGAATCCTGACAGATCCTGGAGATAACTACAAGGGTTGGGGGTAGGGTTTGACACTAGGGTTAGACTGCCGGGGTTGGGGAGGTTATGGTTAGGCTGCAGGAGGGTGGATTGGGGTTAAGCTGTGGGAGGGAAGGGTTAAAGATAGGGGTAGGGTCGGGATTCTGGCTGTAGGGATTCAGTTGTCAGTCGTCTGGCTATCTGGATTCCGATTGCCGGGATTTCGTACCCGCTGCTAAATGCGGCATGGAAACCGTGTTCACTCTAGGTGCCGGGTGCTGAACAGTAAGGGGGAACATTAGCTGTAGCGATACATCATGTCTAAAATATGGTCCTCCAAAATGTAAATATGCCCCCTCACTTTTCCGCACTCGGCACCTAGAGTGAACGCTAGAAACTACAGTATTTATCCCCTTGTAGTGTCATGAGAATCCTCATACTGTCTGTCTGCTGAAGTTGGAACCATATATAAAACTGATAGGTCCCAGGTGATACATCTGCCTGGGCAGAAACTATTTTGCATGACTAAGAGAACGGGATGCAGTCAGTTTACCTCCAATCAAAATCCCGACGTTCAAAATCCTGACACCAATTGACCCATGGTCAAAATCCCGACAAGGTCAAAATACCGACATGGACAAAATACCGACATTTAAAATACCGACAAGGTCAAAATACCGACATGTAAAATACCGACAGGTCAAAATACCGACATGAGTTTTTCATGATTTTTTTCATTGAAACCGACTTGTTCATACTTTACCATCCCAGTGGACCTGGAGGGGGAATATAATAGTGTGCCGAGCGCAGCGAGGCACCGTGCCCGTAGCATGGCGAGCGCAGCGAGCCATTCGAGGGGACGTGGTACACTTTATATGGTGTCCATGTTGACTTATGTCGACATACACACAAAAAAACATCAAAAACCGCATGTCGGTATTTTGACCTGTCGGCATTTTACATGCCGGTATTTTGACCTTGTCGGTATTTTAAATGTCGGTATTTTGTTCATGTCGGGATGTTGACTTTGTCGGGATTTTGACCATCGGTCAATTGGTGTCGGGATTTTGATTGGAGGTATTTCATACCGATCCCCCACAAGCACTAGTTTTACCTATTACATTGACAATAAATAGTTTGAATTGGTCCTGGAACACCAACCTGAGGCACCTCTGCAAGAGTCCCGTGGCATCCCAGGGAGCCACGGCACACAGTTTGAGAACCACTGCTGTAGGTAAAGCAAATAGAAAACCGACTATACAAGAACACTGTGTTCTCTCCAGGACCAATTCAAACTATTTATTGACAATGTAATAGGTAAAACTAGTGCTTGTGGCTGCCAATCATAAAATATGTGGTAAAACAGACATATAAACATAATTATTTACTTAATGTAATCTTTTTCTCTAAACTTCTCAATAATACCCCTTTCACACCGCACAAATAACCCGGTATTGATCCGGCATATTGCCGGGTCGACACGGGTCAGCATGCGGTGTGAAAGCGCCATAGCTGAAATCCCGAGTCACCTGACCCGGCAATTCAACCCGGGAATAAAGCAGTGTTATTCCCGGGTTGAATACCGGATTAATGGCAGCGTAAACAGGCTCCACCTGGGACCCGTTCACTATAACTGGGAGAGGCGGCGCGGAGATGATCTCATCTCCCAGCGCCACCTCCGCCTCCGCTGCCGGCTCCGCCCCCCGCCGCTATGGCAACCTGCCCAGCGGTAGCGTCCAATGCCGGATTCCACCTGGGAAGGACCCGTTTCCAATTCCCGGGTGGGATCCGGCATTGGCGGTGTGAAAGGGGTATAAGAAACTTTTGGCCTAGGGGTGCCATGAAAAAAATTCTGATACTCTATGGCAGAGATTTTCAATATTTTACAATTCTCGGCACACTGAACAAGATTTAAATATTGCCAAGGGACACTCACATATAATGGTGATGCACGGTGCAGTTGCGTGTCGTAGGATGTCATGTCGCAGCTTCTCCATAGGTAACGCCTGAGCCACATCTGAGAAAGCCAGAAGAGCCCAACACTGCCCGGGCCCAAAATTAGAACTGGCTCTGCAACCACTAAACCCACCAGTATTGATCGTTCCAGGGCCTCAGTAGCAGCAAAACACTGACGGGCCTAGCCCTGCTTCTATGGCGGCACCCCTGGAGACTGCTCAGGGCACACTAGTGTGGCACGACACAGTGGTTGAAAAACACTGCTCTAGGGTGCCGTGATTCAAAAACGTTTGTGAACCACTGACCTACAGTACAGTAGTGTTCTGTGTGATTCCAGCCGGTGACACTGCAGAATTCTACGGTCACTGTGTCATCCTCAGTCTAATAACACACATTACTGTATGTCTGGATGAGAGTCACAGGCCTCACCCACAGCGCTAAAGACGCGTTACCTCAGACCTAGCAGCGTATGACTAACCGTATAAGCGTCTTTTGTTTGTTGTACGAATTCTTGTATTTACTTTACTCAGCAGGGGATGATCATGATAGAGAAAAGGAGGATTTTATTACAGAATATCCTATGATGTCATCATGCTAACATTTCATTCTGACACTAAAGGCGCCGTTGTGCCCACACACACCCATCCTCAGATTGTGCCACATAGCCCTGCGTGCATCATAAACCCGGAAGTCTTATCATGGCAGTGGACGGCTCCTGCCACAGACGGGCTGTCCTTTGTGATTGTCTTCAAGCACACTGCGTTAGGAAACTCCGTTATGCTTGTTGAAGAGTAGCTGGATTCTGGATGCGGATGCCCCACCCTATAAGTGAATGTGATTATGATGGGAGAGAGACGCAAAATTCCGGAAAAAGAACCAAATGATGGGAATCGCTGCGCTGCTTCATTTGGCTCACACCATATGGTGCAAAAACTCTAGGCGGATGAGGACACACCTGTACATTGACCAGTTTTCATTTATCTCCGGAAAGCGTCTCCGCTAAGGGGCGGGGTGTAATGTCGCCCGAGTTCGGCGACCGTGCGGGATGCCGGCCGGATTTTGTTTTTTTTGAGGGGCAATTACTTACAAGGCATGCCTTGTAAGGGAATACATACTAAATAGCGGCCGCGACGCTGACTGTCAAGATACAGACAATGGCATTGCGGCCGTCAATATGCTGGCAGCGGGTACGAGCGTTATAAAGCACCTTGCGGGCGCGCTGTGCTAGCCACGCTGTGGGCACGGTGGCTTGCTGCACTCGCCGCAGGTTATATTATCTCTCCTATGGGTGTCGTGGACACCCACAGAGGGAGAATAGGCTGTCTCGCCGGTATTCCGGCAGCGGCATTTCACCGCCTGACGGGATTCAGGCGTCGGCATTGTGGGATATAAAAAAAAGGCATTACATCTTGCCCATGGAGTGGGATCTGAAGTGTAAATTTGTCACCTTACATCACCATCACACAAATCACGTTACCACAACCCCACACAATTCACTGGAGAAGTGGGTGGATGGTCGATGCCTCAAATTCTCCGGAAATTCCAGAAGAGCACACAAGTGTGATTCACACGAGGACAGTGATAAACGAGGCTCAGGTTCCAGTGAGAATATGACTGGAACACAGATTCCTCACTGTAATCTCTGAGCCTCGGGCCTTATTGCTTAACCAAGGAGCAGCTTTCTACAACTTCTCATATACACGACAGCATAAAGCCCAGGTCATTTCACTTGTCTTCATCTGCAGTCACCTCCATATCAGGGCACTCCGCTCCTTGTGCCGAGGTGAAATATTTAGTGGTACAGGCTACAGTGCATTGCAGAGGGGTGATGATCGCTGTGAGGGGCTGATTCTAAATCTCTGGAGGCTACCGAAAATCCTGGTTTCCCAGACAGGTGAGCAAGTCTGCCGCACCGCCATCCAGCCACTCCCAACTGCCACCAGCTGCTCACACCTCCCGTGGCCGCCCACTTACAGAGCACAAGTGGATGGAACCAGATTTGCACTGAATCGCTTCATCGTAGCCCCGATCCTGCTATACAAAACCTGTTTTCTCTGCACTGTATAGCGGGGGACGGAGCCATGATGACGCAATTGCAGTGGCGTCACAACAGGGGTACGGCCCGCATCCAGGTGTCACCCGCTGGTGACACCAACGTGCAAACTCTTCTTAAGTGACAGGAGCAGGGTGCTGCACTGTGACATTACGTGCAGCTCCCGTCGCTGTGTAGGAGCAGGCTGGGGGGCAGACCATATCTCTGGGACCTCCGGAGTGACGAAACAGGGGTTCTGTGCATGAGGACATGCCCCCTGTTTGTGAGGCCCCCTGTTCACTGTCAGTGATTCCTCTACGCCATCGTGTCACCATGCCCCCCCTTCATACCACTTATGCGGCCACTACTCCCCCTATGCTCAGACTGGGTTGCCCCCTTCTGGGGTAGGGGGCAGCAACATTGGCAAGTATGAACTGTACCAGCCTCATTCTAAGTGCGGATTCTCAGTCGGAGTATTTGCCTCCTACGTATGCAATTACGCGTCTAAGTTCGCAAACACTTCTGTGACACATCGGCGACAGTGCCATAAGACCGCCACGAGATGATACATCTCTGCACGTCTGAATAGCCACGTGCAAGTCACTGCCCAGGATCCAGGGGGAGTGACACCTCTTTCTGATGAAATGTTAAAAATTGTCATGGTGGTCACTGTAATACAATGCTTTATGTAATTATGGCGGTCACTGGAGGCTGTGTGTACTGTATGGCAGTCACCGAGTTCTGGCTATGTTGCTTTATAGTGTGTGTGTGTGTGTGTGTGTGTGTGTGTGTGTGTGTGTGTGTGTGTGTGTGTGTGTGTGTGTGTGTGTGTGTGCGCGTTTGTGTTTGCGTTTGTGTTTGGTAGGGGGATTAAAGTCATGCTAGATGTCATCATGCCATTGGGGTGCGAATAATATATTTGATGTTGATATTTGAATTCTGACACACCCGGGCCACATATTTTTCATCATTGTTTCCTCTTATGTCAAAATCTGGCTACGCCAATGCACACAGTGCTCAAATTCACTGGAAGAGGAGTGGAAACAGTTCACACATTCTACAGTCAGTTTGCCGCTGGATATAAATAAATTCTTAATGCCGGATTCCTCGTCGCCCGTGTGCAGACTTTGGACTGTCCACGTTCCAACGATGTCATCTTATAATAGTTAACTAATTAAATAGCAAACTACAATGCATGACCTAAAATTTCCATCCCTGTAGATCCACTTTGCAGGTTGGTTTTCAATATGTGTTTATGTAGTCCTGATTCTGAGTTGGTAGATTTTGCGAGAAGCCAGTATTACTAACCGTTACGCCACGCTTGACCCAAAGGGCACTACTATTGTGTGGCATTATGTGTATAAGGTACATTAGTGCTGTGTGGCATAACATGTATAAGGGATACGACTGTGTGGCATATTGTGAATAAAGGGCTCTATTGTGAGGTATAATATGTATAAGGGGTACTACTGTGTGGTGTAGTGGAATAAGGGGCACTTTTGTGTGGCACAATGTGAATAAGGTTGCACTATTTTGTGGTGTAATTTATTAATTTATGTTTTGGAGGGGGGAACCAAATTACAACCTTGCCCCGGGTGCCAAAAATCCTAGTTTCGGCCCTGACTAACTTATGCTAATGTGAGTGTCCATAACACTTATGCGAGAATCCGTGCGCCTCCCAGAAGGTATCCTGACCATGCCACTTTTCATGCCCCCTTTTTCACATTTGTATAGAAGGATTTCAAACATTGGAAGGTCTGTAACTACAGTAGTTTGGAGTCAGCGGGTCTCTGGATGAAAACTCACTGAAACACTGCCAAAGATTTTGGAGACTTTGAAGTAATCATGTAGTGAAATATAAGGAAATAAGCCACCATTGCGGCAGCATTTAATTCTGTGTAAGCAATTGACATTTCTGAGATGGATTAGTTGCTTGAGTGTTAAGGATGAGTAGGACTCGTCTTTAGTGTGTACATTATAAATACTGAAGACAAGTGCCACTGTCCGAAGAATAGGGCACTATCGTATGGCCAATATACTAAGCTGACATTAACGGTGCTAATATTTCTCTTTCAGATTCCATGAAGTGATTGGATGTTACCGTTGTTCTCACATTCCCACTGATTCATTGAAAAGATGTTCAAGCCGGTGTGTTATTTGTTTATTTATTTATATATTTTGTTAATTGTCAAAGCAGATCTACAGTATGTATATATTATTTTATTGAACTTAGTCAAATTTACAGGTGGGCAAGTTTAATAAGAGCAACTGAACAGTTCAATAAGAGCAACCAAATTATAAAATGTTTATAACCTTAAAAGTAACAGTGGAGCCATTTATTCCTAAATGGAATAAATCCTAAATTCCAATGTACAGTGTAAAACATGGATGTGCTAAATACTCTACAACAACATTTGCAAATAGTCTACACCGGCTGTTCTTGGATGGTAAAGGCACAATAAGAGCACATTGTCCATAGGAGGAATGGAGAACGATCAAATTTTGGGATTATTTGTGTAATAAATTAATTCCCCTTTGTCTGGCTCCCTGATAAAGCAAGGATAACGGCAATAGTAATACTCTATCAGAATCTAAGGGGTCTATTCATAAAGCAGTGAAAAGTCTGGAGAAGTTGCCCATGGCAACCAATCAGCTACTCTGTACAATTGTGTAGTATGCAAATTATAAATGTGTAATTGCTGATTTACTTACAGGACTAAAAGCAATACCTTAATACACTCAATACACTTAAATTCGAGCCGCTGCGGCCGCTGTATTCAATCCTTAACCTACGTACTTTTTACTTAGTTAGCGTACAAAGGCCCGTACCGTGTACGCACTTTGCGTACACATGCCGCGACGGACGTACAAAGTACACGCAGTGTATACACACACACCAACACGCTGAGAGCACAATGCAGCTTCACGTGTGGCTGAATTACACTTAATACCTTAGCAGGAAAAGAGACACAACACCAATTGTATTTAAGATGTTGGGATCCGACCCACCAACATATAATTGCTGAAAGGGGGTTACAACAAATATACAATCACAATAACAGGAAAAGAGGCTACAATACAATGGTACATACGTTTAGTTTCGCCAGCGCCACGCGGTCCGGTGCTCAGTCAATCAAGCAAGATGACCTTCAGAGAGATGAATGACTGGCAAGGCAGCTTGACTTTTATACAGTTAGTCAAAACACATTACAATAGAAACTGTAACCTCTTCATCTATAGGACAAAGGGCTGGTCATTTACAGTACAGGAGGGAGTCATAGGTTGGTTTGAATAGGTGGGCGATGTCTGGTCCAGGTGTGCTTACAGTTGGTCTCCACTGGGTTCCCACCGAATATCAGAGTACAGTAAACACAGTATAATATTAATATCCTGTTCCTGCGCATAATTATGCGCAGGAGCGTGCTATCTTCTGCAAACTGCTACCGGAATGTTGCCCTTAAAATACCCTACAGTTGGATACCAAACACCACCTCATAACCTAATGCTGTCCCCTCATATCCTGTAAAGCTGAATCCCTTTGTTGTTGTACCTTTTAAACAAGTATAACTTGCTGGTGTGGTGCGTGTGAGCTATGTGTACATTGTGCACTATGTGGATTAAATATGAGATAAGTCTTTGAGGCTTTTCCATGCGAATACAAATGCTACCGTAATTACTCATACCACGAGCTAATATGCAGGACCGCGTGAGCGGTCATACGCAACTTGCGAATATGCGCACGCATGGCAGAACAAGTATGCGCACGGAGGTCATCTGTGTGGAGTTTGTACTTAATGTGTGTACTGTAATATTTTCCGACTTCGACAGTCCACCCTTTGGCAGTCATCAATAACTGCCACTCTTAACTAATAAACTAAAAATATTACCTATACAAAGCTTGGATGATCGGGGGAGAGATGTAGGTGGGAAATGTATAGCTTAGTGGGATAGTAAAAGCATGTATGTATGAATCAATGTCTGAGGGGCATGTATCATCGTGCCGTATATGTTCTAAGTAAGCTTCAAGGTATTGTGAAATATACATTAAATCCATCTTATCCCATATTAAGGGTCTGTACTTGGGCAAACAAACACTACCAAGCTCTTTTTGGGCAAGGGCTTTTGACCCTCGCCTCTTCAGGCTTATAATACCAACAAATAGGGAGCACATTTAGTTGATGATACATGGAAGGGGAACATATGTGAATGCTACTACTATGGGGGTAATTCCAAGTTGATCGCAGCAGGAATTTTGTTAGCAGTTGGGCAAAACCATGTGCACTGCAGGGGAGGCAGATATAACATGTGTAGAGAGAGTAAGATTTGGGTGGGTTATTTTGTTTCTGTGCAGGGTAAATACTGGCTGCTTTATTTTTACACTGCAATGTAGATTGCAGATTGAACACACCACACCCAAATCTAACTCTCTCTGCACATGTTATATCTGCCCCCCCTGCAGTGCACATGGTTTTGCCCAACTGCTAACAAAATTCCTGCTGCGATCAACTTGGAATTACCCCCTATATGTGTATAACACCTGTTACTGTCGACTATGTGTGCCATTAACTGAGGGTTGCAGAGATGAAGATAAGACACATATATAAAAATATTCACATAAACATTGGGTAGGGTTGACGTCTTTTATGTTTGGATGTTTCTGGGTAAAAGGGGGAAACAGAGAGAAATGGTGAAAGAAACAGGCCATGAAATTCATTTGCAATCCTTATCATAATACTGTCTCTATGGATGGATCATAAACCAAATCTGCTGCTGTAACAACGCCCTAGCTCCTTAGACTCATCAAATTTGTGCTGTGCTTGCGCCGCGTCAGAATTCGAACACACCTAAATATCAAACCAATAATTATGACGACACCTAAGATACAAAGGAGAAACTTTCCTACACTTGCAATTACATTCTGCACCCACTCTCCTAATCCAGAAAACCATTTGAGTGGGTTTAACCATGAGACCCAGCCGGTCAATTCATTACCCACAGCCGTCAAGGTAAGATTGTGCTTCCTCCTGAACTCCCACTTCAACTGTAAGATCTCATCCATCTTTTGATCGATGATCTCCGTGGGGTCGTCAGTGCTATTCGTAATATACGTACAGCACTTCACGCCATATTGAGTTGCCAGGGTAACACAGTACCCACCTGTCACAGTTGTAACGTAATTGAGGACCATCCTGTGCTGGGGGGGGGACCCCTACGTTTTTTGTCCGCCGTATTTTTGGCACCAGGACCAGGCACAGAGCCCGGTGCTGGTTATTTAAATATGGGGGAACCCCTGTCAGTTTTTTCCCTGTATTTTTACAACCAGGACCGGCTCAAAGAGCCCGAGGCTGGTTATGCTTAGGAGGGGGGACCTCACGCAAATTTTCTATTACATTTTTACACTAAACAGACCCTTTCCCATAGATAACCATGCACAGATCTCACTGATCCGTGCATGATTATCCAAACTCGACTGGAAAAAGCAGGTCTATTTTTTTGCTGCTTTTTTTAACGATTCGCAAAAAAAAATGACCGCAATAGAGCATTCAGAAACTAACACCCAAATACGAATGGATAGTAAATTCCCGTGTTGTATGAACAAACAGCCGCATTTGACCGATGGTCTATTCATTCGTATTTCTGAACTTAGCCGTGAAAACCATTACGAATAGCCCAAACACTGCCGAGATTTATGCTTGGTAAATTCCTGTGTGGGACTTAGAAAAAAAAACACAAATCGGACAAACACTTGTGCCTGCACTTCTCTGTGACAGGAGTCCAGTGCTGCAGGATACAGTGCAGCACCCAGTAACTTAACTGACACGCTATGCTTTGACATTTTCACATTTATGACCTATCTAGGATGCCTTCCAAAAATGATGTAGGGTGTGGATTTTGCTATCTATAGTAAAGGGTGGAGTTAAAAAAATTCTATGTTGTTTGTTAAGAGGTATTATATTATTATTATTATTATTATTATTATTAGATGTTGTTATACAGTAGCTCCAATGTAATGACTGAGGGGGAGATGTATCAAGCCTTGGAGAGTAATAAGGTATACAATTGCCCAAAGCAATCAGTTTCTAAGTGTCCTTTATCTAGCACAGTATGTGAAATAAAAGTTTGGTTGATTGCTTTCGGGCAACTACTCCACTTTATCACTCTCCACGGCTTGATACATCTCCCTCTGTGACAGAGCAATATACACATACGCACACTACAGTATTAACCAATAAGGCTGGAGGTCATTGCCAGTGTCACGCCTGAGGGTTGGGTTTGGTTTGGCCAGGCGTTTGTGGATGGAGCTAACACAGAGGGAGTATAAATGAATTGAGGAGACTTTAACCAGGTATGATGCATGTACTTGAAAGAATCGTTGGTGTTCTAGCAGTGGCAAACCTAGAGTTAGATATAATAATGAATGAAGCTTTTATTAAAGAACAACATCCATGATTCACTGTAGATACTGTACAGAAGATACCAGGTTAGCCACAGAAATTATAACTGGAATGAAACTGGATTGGACTGAAAAAGACAAAGTTCAAATAACAATAATATCCAGAAGGAATCCGGAACGGACTGTAGCGCTGACCGGGCTTGATCCGGAATCTTGACACTGGCAGTATTGAAGAAAGACACAGTTCAATAACAGTAGTATCCGGAATAGAACCGGAACGGACTGTAGTGCTCACCGGGCTTGATTCGGAAACTTAATACTGGTAGTATTAAAGAACGACACAGTTCAAATAACAATGGCATCCGGAACGGACTGGAGTGCTCACCGGGCTTAATCCGGAATATTAACACTGAAGAAAGACAGAGTACAAATAACAACGGTAGCCGGAGTGGAATCGGAACCGACTGGAATGCTCACCGGGTTGGATCCGGAATATTAGCATTGAAGAAAGGCAGAGTCCAGATAACGATGGTAGCCGGAGTGGAATCGGAACAGACTGGAATGCTCACCGGGCTGGATCTGGAATATTAGCATTGAAGAAAGGCAGAGTTCAGATAACGATGGTAGCCGGAGTGAAATCGGAACAGACTGGATCATACAAAGTCACTGGAATGAGGAGCTTACCACAATGCTGTTACTTCCTGGATAGAGACTGTTGTACTGACAATTCCTGAGACCCAGAGGCTGGAAAATAAACCCCTGGGTTAACTGGGATAGGCTGAATGGAATCAGGTGGTGCAGGGAAACTCAGACAGTCACATAATTGGCTGTGCTGCAGTCAGGTGATCAGGACTAGGGAAGCTAGACACAGCTCTGTAAGCAGGCTGCCGCTGACCAATGGAAAAGCTGTCTCTGATGCTTAGAATCAGGCCCAGAAAGACTGTGTTATAGAGATACATTTAAATTGATGGAAACCGTTGGCACAGTTACAGGGACATACAGGTCAGTAATGCTATATGCAGAACTGATGGCGGTAACTACAAATGGGTGGAGCTTCAATGTGGCCTCTCTACGTTCTACGCTGCCTGTATAACCTGATTGTAAGGCTTGTAAACATATAGTGTTCCAAGGCTCCAACTTCTAAAAGGTACCCTGTTATATCTCCTACCCAGATGGTGTCTAGTAATATATACTTTCTCAATGGCATGAGATAATGGGAAATAGAAGACAGAGTACTTCTTTAGTATAATGAGTTCTAATGGATTTTCCTCTTATTCTTACAGAGCGCACCTCCACCACCTTACTATGACAATGGCGGGTACCAGGCAGAGCACTGCAATAACTACCACAACCGGGTTCCCTACAATGTGTATGAAACTGTCCCTCCTCCCCCACAATATGTGTCGCCGGTGCCGCACTACATTCCGCAGGTCTCCCCTCATCAATCTGTGCCAGCAAACCAGCCTGTGAAATCTGGGACCTGGTGCTCTGCAAGTAAGTGTGCGTATAGAAATAACTAATAACCCTCAAGTCAATAGTCCGCAAAAAACTACCCGCGATAATTCTCCATAGGTTTGAACGTGATTTTCTCTTTACCTACTCTGAGCAGGTGAAAAGTTGGGGAAAATCCCTATTTTTATGGTAAAA